>NC_056739.1:1013811694-1013814194 GCF_019279795.1 Protopterus annectens | reverse complement strand
GGATTACGTATCCTCACAATGCCTACTTATGGGAATACTTATCCCAAATTACTGGCCGCATGGCAACAAATTAATATAAGAGCAAGCTATGAGTACATCAAATTGTTAATTGATTTTTTTAAACCAATTGAAAGAACTGCGATAGACAATATTTTAGAATTACAACAGAAGCTCATGGAACAGTGTGGAGTGGAAGAAGTGGATGGCTATTTGCAAGAAACCATGGAGAAACTGGGTAGATATGAAAAGAACATTATAAATAACAAAAGGAGAAAACTAGCTAGAGACTCCTATGACTTTTCCCACAACAACGTATTTGTTTGGCCCAAAACCTTTGTCAATGGACAAAGAACTGCACCCGGGGCAGCGAGAGGTGCAGAGAACAGCATGCATACTGCTAGTCTCCCAAATAATAGGAGAAGGCCTAGCGTACGAGACAATGGTATATTACCTAACATGGATAGTGGCAATGTGACACAGAATGGGAGGAGAACAATGCAAGTTCCTGTGAAACACAGAACAGTGGAGTGTCAAGAAGCTCCATCTTCAATACAACATGGATCTGATTTAGAGAATGTTAGACCCAGCATAGATAATAACATTGTTGAGGTAACAGATCTGAATCATCTTACATCACCAGAGGGTAATGGGTCGGTATATGCCACCCCTAGTGATGATCCAACAAATACAGCCTTGATATGCAAAGAAAAAGACAGGCCGATTGATGTGACCAACAACACCTCGGCAGGGGTCGTGAGGAGGAGGATTCAACTAGAAGGACAGAATTATACGGATTTTCCACTTCCCATCAGAGCAAACAGGAAACGCTCGTTGGATTTCGACAGTGGACATGCAGCGAAACGAAAAGAACCCCCACAACAACAGTCAACTCTACAGAAGTATTGGAATCCGGCAACATAAGATCTATTGATGATATACCTGGCCGCAATGACACAATACCATCTTTGGTGCATAATATATCCAGATACAACTTAACAGAAGATGAAATCCAAGTGTTAAACAAAGGACTCTCCTTTATACCCACCTCTTCCATGGATCTCAGCCAAGCACTTCTCTCTGTTAGATTGTTTGCTAGAAGAATTTCTCTGCGAATTATGTATGGCTCCGAAGGTACCAAGGATGCCACAGATATACAGACGAATTTCAGGAAGAAGAGTACATTCACACCTCATTTTCAATCCAACGTAGATACCTTTGTGAAGGTTGTGGAAACAGAACTGTATAAGCAACTGGAATATAACAGCTCTGGAATGAGTAATTTAACATCAAAAGAGAAAGAGGCTTTAAGTAGACTGAAGCAGAACAGAGATATTGTTATGAAGGCAGCTGACAAAGGTGGCCCGGTTGTTATACTGGACAGTGATTATTATTTAAGCAAGATGATGGAACATCTAGCATGTGGATCATATAAAGAGATCTCACTGGAGAGTGTATTTGACATTCAGGATAGATTGTTTAACACCTTAGATGAATGCCACAAAATGGGGTTGTTAAATGATGATCTCCTATCTTATTTCAAAGTAGAATTTCCACTCGTTCCGACCATAAGTGGTCTACCTAAAATTCATAAGAATCCCTGGACACCGGAATTTAGACCAATTGTATCTGGAGCTGGCTGGCTGACGGAACCGGTATCTATATACCTGGACAACCAACTTAAGAAATGTTTAGCCAACTATATACCAGTCCTACGTGACACAGAGCAATTCCTGAAAAATCTTTTTGTTGCAACACAAGAACTGGACAGCAAAGACTTTATGTATTTAGTAACAATGGATGTATCGTCCTTATTCACTTGTATTCCCAATGAGCAGGGTATACAATATGTGAAATCCTTTCTACTCAGAACAACGAACTTTTCCAACAGCAAGGTGGACTTTCTATGTCTTCTTATAGAGATGGTACTAGAGAATAATATCTTTCTCTTTGACAATACCTGTTACCAACAAACCAGTGGCGTAGCAATGGGCACAAGCTGTGCGAATAGCTACGCCAACTTGGTTATGGCAGAATATGAAACCAAGTTCATTACCAGTAACCCAAGTATTACATTTTACCAAAGATTCGTGGATGATCTCTTTTTTCTGTGGAATGACTCAGAAGAGACTCTGCTTGAATTTCACTCCACATTGAATGAAGCTACAGACTTTATAAGGTTTACCATTGAGTATTCGAAAGATGAGATAGACTTCTTGGATGTACATGTAACCAAGACAGGAGGGAACCTGGACACATCTATACACAGAAAATCATGCTATAAAGCATCTTTTCTGCATAGACAAAGCATGCACAATCCCCAAATATTTCGAAATGTGATCAAGGGACAGGCCATGCGTATGTCCAGATTATCGAGTACAGATACACAGTTTAAGAATGAATTGGTAACCTTACAAACAGGATTGGAAGGGCGTGGTTATTCTCACAGAGATACAGAGTGTTTATTCAGATATGAATGAACTTCGCATGAACAGGGCAAGAC
>NC_056739.1:1013794194-1013796694 GCF_019279795.1 Protopterus annectens | reverse complement strand
CACAACAGACATATTTAAAAACAATATAAATGTCAGAATATGTGGTATGCTAACTGCATCACCAAAGCTAACCTCACTGCCAATAAACTTAATGGAGGGACAAACCATACCGCTCAACCACTGCACCGCTCTGATAGTCAGGGCAATGCTACCACACCACCAAATAATTCATATTGATGTCAAAACTACAGAAGGCTCCAAATCAACTCTTTCATGTAATGCAGACATTACAAAGAATTTCCTCTGAAACATTAAATCTGTTTTCTTATTAAAGGGGTTCTGTTTTACTTCAGTTTACCTAACCAATTTGTCCCTCTTGTAGTTCTGCCTATAATATTTACAAATTTCTGCACACGGAACAATGGTCAGTGGCCAGAATTAGTGCCTAGTCAATGACAAGAGCACTACTCAGCATAAACAACGAGGATTTGTCTTTATACAATGACCTCACCACCCATGAACAGGCAAGCAGTACAGGCCTGGAAAACTTGCAAATTAAGATCCATTTTTTTTTTTCCTGCGCATTTGACATTAACAGACATGGATCCTCAAGCTGCAGACTGGCAACCACTGGACACACACGCACCCACATTGCTACTCCCATCTGCGACAGAAGTCCACCAACACAAACGCCTGCCAACTGATAGGAGAAATGCACAACATTGCAGCGCATGCATACTTCTCCACAACTTTGTAAGGATCAGAAAAAGCATTCAAGTCTCTACTATGCACGACCAACAGCAACCACTCACGGGTATCTCACAGCCCCAGAAATCAGCCTCTGCCAAACATATTATGTAAACCTTTCATTGAAAAACAAAGTGTCATTACCTATTACATGACATTTTCAAGAAAATTTACTTAAATAAATGCATGAACAGGTGAGCATTATTTTGCAGACCTTTCCATTAATCCATGCCTGCATTAGTGTAGTGTACACCTTAGTTACCAGATATGAAGCAGTATGTTAGTATATGTAACTAATACATATAAAACATGCTCAATGCTGAGTGAAACAAGCAAACTCTGCCCACAAACCAAGAAAACAGTGACAAACATGTCAAAGCGAAACAAAACCAAATAAACATATGCAATGCCCCACAACCACCAGTAACTCCCCACCAATGATTCCCACTCAAAATGGCCACACTGACATCAATTAAGCCAATTAACAATAAGCCCAGCTACTCTTACAGCTCAACTCCAATAACATTGACATGTAAAGTTTCTCATCCCACTTGACCTTTCACCAGTTTCAAAGTGCTCCTCTTCAACCCACTTAACCAGTGCTTAAAATCTGAAAAGTAAAACCCTCACAGCCAGCCAAGAAATTACTAAAAGAACTATACATCTCCTAGCCTCCTGAAGCAAGCTGACATACCCCACTGTGGTCCAAACTGGAAAGCGACCACCAAGCTCACCATAGGTTTCCAGTAGCTCCTAAAACTACCAAGCCAAACTAATCAAGAAACACAGCTTACACTTCAATACTATTATCACCACAATAACGAGTCAACAAAATCACCGGCTCTGCGTTATCATAAAGTTCAAATTCATTTACAAAGAAATTGCCTGGAAGTGCTTTATAATTTATGTCTGTACAGAATTACGCTGTTTATAGATTTAACATTTTATCTACCCTTTTCCTGTTCATATGTTGCATCAGGGTATCAGAGCAGAAATGCATGTTTGAGCTTACGTTATACTGACATGCATGATTCTGCCAAGCATTTCTGGAAAGCACAAACAGTGATGCAGTACCATACAGCTCAGTATGCTTGTTCTCCTAACTTGTGTCTCTATCTATGATGACCCAACAAAAGGTAACGGACAACACAGGAAAAGGAGAGGAGATGTTCAATGAACTTTCAATGCCTTCAGCTACAAGAAATGGGTTGAAAAACCACACATGCACCGAGCCACCACCACTCTCCCTTACTCAGAATTCACAAACAAAACTCACAGCCTGACTAAACCACCAGCCTGACAAAGAACTGCGATCACCATCCTGCCACCACATATACCCTTTCCACAAACAACTTACTCGAAACTCTTGCTCCTAGCAACATCCTGTCACCCATATGCCCCAATGCTTATACTTCATTTACAGGTTTAATGTCACCCCTTCACTATTGAAAGCTTGGTTGCTGTTGTTGTTGTGTCTTTCGGCTTTTCCCAGTTAGGGGTAGCCACAGCGGAACTCCGCTCCGCTAATGATTGGCAGTAGATTTTTACGTGCCGAGTTGCCAGCTGTGATGCACAACCTTCAACAAAGGTACGCCCATTCATGCATGTCTCCACACAGAAGACGCTCTAGCTGAGAATCAAACAGGACAACGTCTTACTGTGAGGTGACAACGCTACCACAGCACCACTACCGCAGTCTTCTAAGTTTGGTATTTCACCAATATGCAGCAGAGCCATACTTGCCTAAAACTGATTTACCCTAAACAGAATAGGAAGCAGAAAATGTACTTTAAGCTTTAAAGCATGTGAACAG
>NC_056739.1:1013566694-1013781694 GCF_019279795.1 Protopterus annectens | reverse complement strand
TTACTTCTGTAAATATTTTAGGCCTTTAGCTAAAAAAACAGTCCATGTTTACTTACTTATCCATTATTGGTCTTTAGTCCCCTAAGCTAGTAGCCACTTTTCAGGGGATACCCAAGATGGCATTTATAGTATTAGGGGAAATTTGGCCAGGGTTTCTGGGAATTTTCCTACATCTGCTAGATGGTGCCAGAGGTTCCCCTTAGCAGCAAAGGTGAGGTCTAGGGGAAGCACTAGCACAGAAGAGAAGAGAATATCTCTAAAGAGTTTGGAGTTGGAAAGTGAGAATTTGTAGAAAAATGTGTTAAGTATGGAGATTCAAAATGTAAACAAAGACTCCTGTGTGGTGGATGTTACAAATGAGCAGCCTTTAGCTGTCTCCATGGAGAAAGAAGTAAGCAAGTCTGTTAGTGATGCAGGTTGCAGAATTCGCATTAGAGTGGCTTACAGATGATTATTAAAAATCCAGGTGAAAATGTCATGGGGTGAGATGGCAGATAACCTTTTTGGAAGTGCTGAGGAAAATAATGTGGACAAGGAACCAGCTGATGTTCCAGCAGATAATGCAGCAGCAGTGACAGAAAGTAAAAAAAAAAAAAAAAATAAGCAACAAGTTGAGTAGGTGTCTTGTTTTGTAGCAGAAGATAATGCAGTAACTAAAACATCGATACCAGGCAAAAAGGAGAGCAAAAACAAACTGCAAGTAAAACTGTTTTTTTTTTAAATTCCACCTATGAGAATAACAGCAAAAAATCACATTGTAAAAGGCAAATATTTTGTATGGGACAATTGGTAACGGTTACGGGATTCAAAGCTCAAGAAATTCAATCATTTAGACATGTTGGAACGGAAACCTTTTTGTGACTTAACATTTGAAACTGATGGACTGATGATGAAATTATTTGAACTGTGTAACAGGACATTTATCCATGGAACAATTATTTGTTTTCTGGTAGCAACTTAAATGTTAAAAACAAATGTTACTATGCAGTTTAGAACTTATGAAGTTAAAGAAGACTGGTATCAAATGTGTGCAGAGTCTGCATCAACCTGTTGATAATATTGTGAAAGCTAGAGACTAGATATGATTGAAACTTATGTAATGGAGGGTAGAGGCTTGAAGCCATCTTGAAATGCAAACAAAGCATGGTGAAACAACTTTCCGAGTGTGTTTTGTCACTGGTCATAGAGGGACATTATGATATGCTGGCTAGCCTAAGCCATGTTTCTTTTGTGAGGACTTTTCTTTAATGATTGTGACAAGGTATATTGTAACCAGTGTGGGGAAAAAGGATATGCAGCAAGAAGGTATGTGCCTGAATGCAATTTGTGTTAAAAATGCACTTTTGGGGGGATTGTCAAAAGCAAATAGTAAGTGAAAAAAAGGGAAAGGAAAGGAAACATACTCAAGGAGGAACAAGAGGATAAGGGAGAGTAAGAAACTGTAGAGGAAAAAAACTATGGAATGAAGAATGAGGAGAGAGTGCCTGCAGAAAGAGAGGTCATGGGAAGGGATAGATATTTTTTTGAAGTTCTAGCCAGTGAAAATTCTGATTCTGAGAATTGAGGAGTATTTGAATATAAACCCTATAAAAGTGTATTCATTTAGGGAAAGTAAAAATAAGATGAAAATTTTAAAAAAGTGAAATGGAAATATAATATGGAACTTAGGAAATACATTATTCTGGAGTGGCTGTGTTGTGTAAAAAAAAAACTGCAGTGATACTAGATGTAACGTTAAATATTGTAAGTTCAACTGCTATGGATGTGAGGTGGAAAAACATGTTTATAGAATTATAGCATTATATGCCTATATGACTAGCAAGGAAAGAGAATCAGTTTAAACATATATTAGCCTATGTGGTGGTTAAGAGGAAAGTAAAAAAAATGCAGAAAGTGATAAAGTGTGGAACAAAAGTCAATTGACTTACAGAAGTGAGTACACTTGGATCTGAAACTGATTTTGTATTATTAGAAGGCTTGGGGATAGTAAACAGTGATACAGTTGTGATGGGTTTTTCTGTCTATTTAGCAATATAGATGAATGTGATGGAAGAAAGGGATTATATTAAAATAAGAAAGGGAATAAAAAGAATAAATTAGAAATTACGGGATGAAATTGGAGAGTGGGAAGTATTAAAGTTATGAAAGGATCATAAAACCATAAAGAACTTTAATAAAAACTGGTCTGAATGGTGGACTGAAATTAAAAAGAAGTATAACAATGTGTTTCACCATTGACTGGATAATATACAAAAGGAAGAGAAAGTGTAGTAGGGAAATATATAGAAATGTATAAGAATTTAGAGAATAATACAAGAGAGTAAACTGGAAAAAGAAATATATAATAGAAATGAGAAAAATAAGGCATTGTGGTTTAGCCAGCGATATTATTTACAAGGGAGGAAGTATGCACATAGTTGGAAAAATTGTAAAGGAGGATATCAATATAATGAGGCCAATTAAATGTGAAAAGAAAGGTAAAAAGAACACATGCAAATTGAGTATTGTATTACAGCATTTGGAAATGTTTAAGAATAAAAAGGTAGGAAGTAAGAGAAAACTTAATTTGAAAAAGAAATTACTATTATCGAATTGGATGAAGTACTTGGGAAAATAAATGTTGATTCTGTATCTGGACCAGATGGTATAGGGTATGGAATGTACAAGTAATTAATAGATTGGCAAAGACAATATTTTGTAAATGTACTGAATTAATCATTTAGTGAAGGGTGAAGAGTTGTGTAGTGAGATATTAACATTTATATGGAAAAAGATGAGAAGAATCGAAAAAAATAGAGACCTATCACAATAAATTTCCCAAATTCTAATTCTTTTATCAGAATAATACAGTGAAAGGAAGAAAGTTATGAAGTATGAAGGATATTATGTAAGAAAGCATATATGAAGGTCTGTCAAGAATTATGGGTTGTGAGAAACTGTGGATATTATATGGAAAAGGGAGACTGTGAAACTTATGGTAAGTGATATTAGCATGACATTTCACACAGTAGGACATGATTTGTGGGATTTTGTGGAAAAGTGACATAGGTAATAGAATTAGGGAAGAGTGTATGTTAGCATATCAAAATAACAGAGTGATACTGAATGAGTAACTGAATAAATAAATATGCATGAAGTGTGATATAAACAAAATGTTCCATGGCTGGAACATTTGCATTGGTAATGAATGTGATAGTGACTGAAGAAGCTTATAAAATGAAATATGCTAGATAAGTAATAGAAAAGGAGGTGGTGATTTCAGTAGTTTTTGCATAAACAGATCATATGGTTGTAGTCGATGCACAAAATGTGGGTGAAAGAAGTTGGCTTGTCTGAATAAATGTTTAAAGGAAAAGGGAATGAACTTTAATAAAGATAGAAGTAAGGGTTTGGGTGATGTGGTGAGAATTGGAGGATGCTGTATTTTTCAATGAATTAAATGTCTTTGCTAGAAATGAAATTTGGGAAAAATGATGTTATGATGCAATGTGAGGATTTGATGAAAGACATGAAAGAAATGCCTTCGGTGAAGGATGTATAGATTACAATTCAGGAAAAAGTTTAACTGGTGAATTCTGTATTAATAGGGAAAATACATATCAAATGTTTATGATCCTAGAAAAATATGAAAAATAAATTGTGCAACTGGTGTCTTCTTTCATATGGGGTCCAAGATGTTTCATAGTGAAAAGAGATGTTGTATAGGAGTGAAAATGCAGAGGGGATTGGAGTTAATAAATCCAGTAGGGTATTCTGCTTCTTTAAACTTGTATAGAGTATTAATGTGGGTAAAGGAAGATGATGAGAAATTAAGTGAGAGCATTTAAATATCATCTCCCAGAAAGATTTGTATTTAAGAGATTAAGAAAATTTGAGAAAGAATATATAAAAAAAGAAATTAAAAATTATCCAGAAAAAATACTAACATGGAAAATTGATAGTGTATATGTGGGTGTATATATATATATATATATATATATATATATATATATATATATATATGTAGAGAGAGAGAGAGAGAAGGATATGTATAATAATGTGATGAAACAAAATTATTATGTAAATCCTTGGGAAAAGTTACCAGAAGAAGTGAATAAAGCCATTAAAGTAAGGAAAAATGGTGTAACAAGATTATAAATTCTTAGGATTTCCTATGGAGGGAATTTGAATATGGCTGTAGATATGTAGACAGTGTTGAATGCAACTCCATTCACCACTGTACTTGTTTCAGTATATTTAGCTATTGAAAATACTCCTAACTAACCACAGACTATGTAAAATATAATCAATGTATTAAGCCATACCTTGCCTCTTTAACTGAACATAAAGAAATGCTCACCCTTTTGTTTTTGGGAAAGGATCATGCTTAGACCATATGGGGTTGCTAACCTGTAAAAGAAGAGGTGAATGAACAAGATTAATTATGTCTAGTGACAGAGATAGAATTTTTTTTGTAATTTGAAGATCCATATTATCTACTATATTATCAACTGAAAAAAATGTAAATACAAAAAGGGTAAGAACAGCTACCAAGGACAAAAAGAAAAATCAAATTAAATCCAAGCTTGAGCAATCGTTCACACTCTTGAGTAAAAATCAGATCTTCAACCCACCCAGTAAGCTATTCCTTTCCTTTGGGAAATAGTAAGTGGATTAAATACAACATTTAAACTGTAAATGGGATGGAGGCATCAGAAGAGTGGTTTGCTCTCTGCAAAGAAAAGCTGGACTAGATACACAAAAATATTTATTAAAATTTAGAAAGCCTAAAAAACATAAATGAAAAATTATTAGTCATCACATCAAGAAGTAGATGTAACAACATTGCAGTTCATGCTTTATGTGAAGGTTATGACCAGCATGTACTTATGAAAACACTGCACTCTATTTTTGGCAGACCGCTACATGACAACCAAGCAACTTGCACCATTCTTATTCAACTGGCATACAGAGCCATTAGAATGGCTGTGCTGATAATTACCCAAAAGTAATCTATGTTAAATTGCTGAACTATCAGGATGTTAAAATTTTGTGAGCAGTTAAAAAAGAAGAAACAGTATATTTGGAAAAATAGCAAAATTACCTTTACCCCCACATCAAGCAAAAATGGATAGACATAAACTTTTCCCTTCCTGCTCCTTCCTAATTTCTAAAAATACATTTTGCTATATTGGTCTAATCCTTCCAAAATAATAAATATACAATGCATTCATTGGAGAAAGCTAAATCCATGCCTATAACTTTAATTGTAACTTGGCCTGATCTTCATAATAATCATTTGGAGGCTTATTGATGGAATTGATCATTTGGAGAATATATGAAACCAACAACCTTGCCATGTGTCTCTTTGATTGAAAACCACCTTGTTTTACTGGATGGGTAGAGTTTTTGTGAAATGGCTACTTAACCATTCTTAGGGATATTCAAGTAGCACTGCCACTTATTTCTCTACTTGTGTTGTTAGCAATGACCAGAATACTTGTGCAATCTTAGGGTTCAACAATGGTCTGTCTTATTTCTTCATGAGAAATATCTATGAACAGTTAATCCTGCTGATATTATAAATGCAATACTAGTATACTTATTTGATTCCATTTCTCCTTTTACTCTATTTGAGTCATTCAAATTACAGATATTAAAACTCATATCCTGAAATTCTTTGATAACTATTTTATTAATAACAGTGAGCACATACTTTTTATTAATGTTTAAACTGATAATTTAGAACAAATAGCTTTTTTCTCATTTATAATAATGCTTAAATTCTGTATTTTTTTCATTATAAAGTTAGTATTTCATTTTTCAAGAATTTCAATAAGATTCCATTCTAACTTATAAGAATCGTGTTAATGTGGTGGTTTATGAATGCATGGAAACATGGTGAACTTGTTACCTCACAATGGGGAATGCTTTTGAGCTTGATATGATGATTAACACATCTTATCTAGTAGATTTAAACTACTCATCCAAAGTTTTCTATTTTAATATTATAGACTCCTATATCAAAATATATAATAATGCCTCCCAAAAAGCATGGAGTAGTTTTAGGCCTAGGAGTCATGGAGAGGAGTTGAATGTTGTGCATGTCATATAATGGGGCTTACGACATTGCTTTTGTACTATTGGATCCCAATTATTATTAAAATTTTCTTTTCAAAACCCAACTTATTATAATAATGTCTTTTATTACTCGTTTTTTTAAAGTGCTTTGTCAATAATATAAAATCTATCGTTAAAAGAATAATTTTTTCTTGCTTTTGTCTTTTCCTTTGGAATAAATGCAGACCATAGAATCCTGGAACCTTAAGGGTATTTGGCTTATAAATAACAGAATGTTATTTTTCCATCCATTCTATAAATCAAAAGCTCAAATTGCTTTCATCCAAGAGACAAATATGACTAAGGAACAATGGAAACTGACTAAGCAAACAATGGCTAGACCACATTTTCTCAGCTGTTAATAGTTCTGACAGTCTAGGAGTAGTTGTCCTTGTTAAAGCTTCCTTTTCTAGATCAATTGACTGTTGTTTACACCACCTGGAGAGATTGTGTTATGTTTCAGGTATCCATTTTTTTAATATCTGTACACGTCAAGAGCAACAAAAATAAATTATGAAAATGTATAACCTGGATAATTTTAAGAATTTCCATTATATCATAGAAAGTAAGTGGAATATATTGCTGGATCTTGATAAAAACAGATCCAGTAAGTCAAAAAACAGCTTTAATACTTCCCAAGCTATTGCTGATGTAACAGATGCTTATAATCTTTTTGACCCCCCATTATATTAAACAATGATAAAGTACCTTAGTCAAGGTACACTTATTTCTCATAACATTATCAAATTTGGTTGAGGCTTGATTTCTTTTCTTAGTCTCTGCCTTCTTTCCTAATTACCACTTAAATTATAAATCTGAACTTGGATATTTCTTAGATCATATAAAAATAAAATTAGAAGCTGGTACAAATTTAAGTCTGAATTAATAAATCCCTACAAGTGGATACTTAATCCAATACTACTCCAAAAGGAAGAGGTTAAAGAAAAAATCATAACTCTACTTAACTCAATCCCTCCATTGTAGCTCTGAAAGTTTGCATTATAACTTCAAATGGGCAGAGCATTTTTGATTGAAGTTTGAGGACATAATTTGTTTCTATCAAATGTACATATCTTTGAAACCATAGCAGTTTCTAAATAAGTATAAATGGCAAACCCTTCTGCACAAACTATTTTTATAGTGGTAGTATACTTTAGGTTTTAAACTGGATTTTATAAGTCACAGTAAACATAGTAACTATTCAGTTTACAATATTTTGTGTACACTTACAAAATCTCTGCAACCCCTTATGTTATACATATGCAGACAGTAGCATTTTGTTTATGCAACTGAGAGCTTTCATATGAGGTTAAGAAGCTCTGTGTATGCTACTTGGTTATAGAGATATTTAGAAAAACATGCCATCTATGACAATATAAATAAGTATTATATTAGCAACAAGTAATATCCCTTTAACTGCACTAAATGGAAGTCAAGTATCAACACAGTTGCATTTGCCAATGTACAAGCTTTAAGATGAAATATTGTAATATTACTTAAATATAATTTTAATATTTTATATGTAACATGGATTTGAAATTAATGCACATATGAAATATTTGATGCCTAAAGGAGTCAGTAGATATAACTACAGAAACATCTGCAGGTATCACTTGGCTGTAATGAGTTAATGATATTACACAATCTTAAAGACCCTCAGATACCTTTAGATATTCAGTGGGCCTCAAGTAAGTGGAATTCTCATTAGTAAAGCATCCTGTTGTAAGAAATTGTATAAATGTAAAGAAAAAACTTTTAAGATAAGAAATTACAAAAATAGAGATGGAACAAAAGTATTGTATCATAATGGAAAGTAAACTTAAGAAGAGACTTTCATGAACTTTTCACATCACAACTAATCTGATATGAAATGAGATGTTTATCAAACTACTCTGAATGGTTGCAAGCTCTCACAAAAACTCTCACTGGAATTTTAAATATTACAAATTCATCTCAATCAATAAAATAATCTACAATAAAAAAACATAATTTCAAAAAAACTTAACTAATCCAAGTTATCATTAACATTTATATACAACTGTATAGTGTCAGTACACTTATCTGAAATGACAATGAGATAGGCCCTTATCTGGATCAATTAAACTTTCCAAAAATAAAGAACAAGATGAAACTCTTGCAGATCCTTTTAATGAACAAGAAATAAAAATTAAGAACCTGAATCTGGGAAAAGTCTCTGGCCATATAGTTTTACTTCAAAGTTCTACAAATGCTTTGCTGGTCGAATAGTGACAATTCTTTTAAAAGTCTTTAAACATATACACTCTAAAGGCCTTACAGAAAGCTTCAAAGATCATTTTTTTTCCTAAATTACACTTGAGTCACAATGACCCTTTAAATTACAAATCAATCTCACTTATTAATATACATCTAAATATATGCAGTATTATTAACAAATAGATTAAAACCCATTTTGACAATTATAATTTCTCCCTTTCAATCAGGATATATTAAATCCAGGAAAACATGCAATCATACCATTCTAATTGATTTGTTTCAAACCCTTAAAAACAATTATAATTCTATTTTTACACTAGCCTTGGATGCTTTAAGACCATTTGATTAGCTGCATCACAATTTTACCTATAAAGTGATGGAACACTTTAACTTCCCCATATCTTATATTACATTTATTAAAGGACTTTTTGCATAGATGTGTTAATGCATTTCATAAAGTAAACTCATCACCAAATAGAATTCTCAGTGGAGCAAGACAAGGATGTTCTTTCTACCTATATTTTGTATTATATATGTATGTAACCTGTACTTTCGGTTTTAAAATACAATATACAACTATCATAAAATCACTAAACTGTCTGTTCCATTTAATGTTTTCACAGATATCAATATCTACTTTATGAACAGTGTAGTGGTGCAGCAGTAACATTGTCACCTCCCAGCAAGAGGTTCTCCTTTTCTCTGGTTCAATTCTCTGCTGGGGTACCTTCTGTGCGGAGTCTGCATGTCCTTCCTGGATTTGTGTGGGTTTCCTCCAGGTGCTCTGTTTTCCTCCCACGTTACAAAAACATGCACCTGGAGTGTTTATCCCCGGGCATCCGCTGAAAATTGGCTTTGTTCCAAGTCGGACTTTCCTGGTGAGCAAATGTTAAATAAATTAATAAAATAAATAAATAAAATATTTCTCCAAAAAAAGTAAAGTGTCTATTTATTCTAAACTCTCCAACTACAAATTAAATCTAAGTCAATCTATTATTTTTCCATTAAATCAAAACATGTATCAGACATTGTGTTCTATACAGAAAGAAAACTCAGTACATTTCTTAAATACTTTATATCTGAACTATCAAAATAAATTTATACAAAACATAGGCAAATTTGAAAAATGATCTCAGTGGATGAAGTAACATAAAACTTTCCCCATTCTTTCTAAGGTAGCAGTAGTTAAAATGAATTTTTCCTAAGGCTTTTATTCCATCTTAACTTTGTATTTCAAATCCTACATGACAGAAATTTTAAAAACATTACCTCAACACTAATTTAATTTATTTGACAACCTAAAATGGTTAGATTAGAATATAATAAACATATACAACCTAAAAGTATGGGGTTTAGTTCTCCCTGGTTTCTACTTGTACTACTGGGTTATTAATGCTAGTAGGCACCTTAAAATTATTAGTTTTTTTTAAACAAAACTCATAAATGGAATCCTAGCTGGGGTAAACTTTGGCACTATCAGTTAGATGTAATTGTAACCCTATTGATCTACTTTACTTAAATACTGCAGACCTAAAAAGTATGAATGTTTGCAAATTGTAATTAGTAGAATTAATTTAACGCAAACTTATCAAACCAGTAGACATACTCATCCTTTGTGCTATTATATTCACTTCATCTGAACCCAGATATTAAAATTACTAATATACTGCTTCACTTATCACTTTTTCCTTACTTAAAGATATAATAATTATTGATTTCTTACTTGATGATATTGTCACATCTAAAAAAAATTAGCACCACCGTCAATCTTCCTAAAGGCTACAAATCAGTTATTACAGATCAAAATGCAAACAAAATCAAATGAGATGAAATGTATTTATTTTGTATTGTAATTTGCATTTATTGTGGGACACATTGTTGTTGTGTCTTTCGGCTTTTCCTGGTTAGGGGTCGCCACAGCGGAACTCCGGTCCGCTAATGATTGGCAGTTGATTTTTATTGTGGAACACATTAATTTCCAATAATTCTGCTACAAACACCTACAAACTGACTCAAGCCTACAAATAAAGTAACTACTATATTTTCTGAATACTGTTTCAAAATAAACCCTAATCCAACTATAGATCATGTTCAAAAATACATCAATTTTAATGTAAAACCTGTTTTTCTCAAAAACAAAACAAAAAACTTTGCACACAGTTTGATTTTTCATAATGCTTAAATGACCCCATCCAAACTAGCACATTTCTTTCCTCATACTACTACTACTACCTGTACAGCTTGCAACTATTATGATACAGACAGAACTCACATTCTGTGGTTCTGTAAAAATTCATACCAACTATGGTATTCCTTGAATGTTAGACGATAGAATGGGTTATCAAAAATCTAAGCTTTCTTGGGATTTTGCCCTACTTCATATTTCACCAAGCAAATGCATGAAAAAAGACCAATATGTATTGATAACTTTACGTATGATGGTCAAACTATACATTACACAAAACTGGACTGATAGAAAAAGCATAACTTGTGATAGTTTTAAGGGATCAGCATTAAAGCAAACCAAGATTTATTAATTTGCATTCAATAAGTATTCTCAGTCCCTCTTCCTTAAGAGTTGTTTGGTTGAAATCTTTAATTGTTTGTTGATTAATATATTCTATATATTTTATCTTGTAGTCTGTCTTGGGTTATGTTAAACTTAAAATACTTTGCACATAATATTTTATATATGTAAATAGCTGCAGATCACATTAGTTTTGTATTTTGTCAAGATGGATTTTTGTCTGTATTTCTTATAAATGTTGTCTCTTTGTTTAATCTGTACGATATAAACTTTACACATTGAAATAGATGTTGGAAAAAAAAAAATTCCAACTTGAGTTTGAAACAAAGAAGTAATCTGATTGGAAACTCCAGAGGATGGCAATGCTGGAGTCAAACTGCTTTCAGGTACAATTTAAGTTTTCTTATAGGAAACACTGATAAAGGGAGCATGGGAATGGTAGATGCCATCAACCCCAGGACTCAAAAAAATTCCTTTGTAGGAATGAGAGAAAGTGTAAGCAGAACTGGAAATAGGTTGTCAGAGACAGGACTTTGGAAGAAGGGTGAAAAGCCAATACTGGAATGGTTTGAATTCTACACCCCAGAAAAAAATTATCTTTAGAAGGAGTCAGACATCTTGAGATTAATGTTGAATCTCATGCTGCACACAAACAGCATGGTGAAGTGCAAATCCTGCAGATGCTTGGTATGAGAGGGACCCTGAAAAAGCAGGTCACCCGTATAGTGAATACCTGGATTCCGTTAAGCCCACAAAAGGCCATGACAGGAGCCAGACATTTGGTAAACACCCTGTGGGCCACAGAAGGAGCAAGTAGTAAAGGGGAGAATTGAAAATGAGAGCAAGCAATAGAGAAATGTTAACTTCCTGAAGGGAGGTTGAGTGGGAATATGAAGATATGCATCCTTTAAGTATAGTCAGAATAGAAAGGCCTGTGGAAGTAATAGGGATAATTGATTCTGGAGGGACAGCATCCTGAAAATAGGAATTTTTAGAAAGTACTTAGAAAGGAAATGTCCAGGACTGGTCTCAGATCTACTTTTCCTGTGAACCAGAAACATTCTGGGAAAAAAACATTTTCTCCTTGGAAGGCTGAAATGGTTTGAAAGGTTCCCTGATCTAAGATAATGGACAAAACCAAGGAGTCTGAAGATATCTATTGCCAGACAGGAGAAACCTGAGAGACAGCGTGGAAGGAGAGAAAATATGTTAGAAGGAGGCAGATTTGTCCAGAAAAGGGGGCTTTTGAGTTTTGGAAGTCTGAATGGACTTATCAGAGAATATACACTTAGAAACCCTCTTCTTTTATTAGAAGGCTGATGATGCTGCCTGCACACAAAGGTAGATTTAGAAGGATAGTTTCTCTGATATGTGGGTATGGGTGAAACAAAGATTTGTTTAAGATCTTGTATCACTCGATCTTTGTCTTGTATAGCCTTAAACAAGGCAGCAGCAGCAGCAGCAATTTCAAAGAGATTATGATTGTCCAAGCGAGGATCCACTAGCTTGGTTTTAATGACATCAGGTAGAGCTTGGAGGGTGAAATATCTTTTTATAACTGAACCAGAAGCAGCAGTCCTAGTTGATGAATCAGCTGCATCACAACTATATTTGATGGAGTGACAGGCAACCTGAGAAGAACAGCTCAACAGGTAAAGGGTGGCAGTCTTCCATTCAGAATCAGGAAGTTCAGATAACCCCTGCCCCGCCAAGTTGGGGCAAACTGGCCAGAGCATATCTGGTGATATCAGTCTGATAACTAATTGCCCTAAAGGCCAAACTGGCAGCAGTTCACAAGTTTTACCTCAGCCCATCCATAGCTTGACTATCTTTATTAAAAGGTAGAAGATTGGACAATGCAAAAAGCTTGGGTGGCTTAGCACAGAGAGAGAGCACTGCAAGGTCTGAAGGAAGACCTTTATAAAGGGGTCCACTTTGTAATTTCGAAAGCCCAAGATCTTGACTTTCAAAATACCGATCCCAGAAAGTCAAGATTTTGGAATTTCAAAATTACAAAGTTAAAAAAAAAAACAATAACAATAACAAGACTAAAAACTATTTTTGCAGGTCCCCCCACACCCCCTGCAACTTAAATATTCCATCTCCAAGATTGCGCTACAGTGGAGAGAATGGTAAGTGTAACGGGAGCATTACCATTCTCTTCACTGTAACGTGATCTCGGAGATGGTATATTTAAGTTGCAGGAGATGTGGGGGTGCAGGGGGGGGGGCTTGCCCCCCTACAAAAACTGTTTTAGTTAGTTTTTTTTGCACCACCTTGTAGTTTTGAGATTCTAAAATCTCGATGATTTGAGTTTGATGTATCAAAACTCAAGATTTTGGGCTTTCAAAATTACAAAGTGGACCCTTGTAAAGATATTTAAAAACCTCAGGCACTTTATAAAAATGGTCAGGCTTCTTAGGGGCCAGAGATTGAGAGTTTGAGCCAAAGACACAGCTGAAATGTATCCAGCAAGTCATCCAGCAGAGGGAGAAAGAAGGTTAAGGAGATTCCATCTACAAAATTTCATAATACAGCTTTTGAATAACAGATACTTGTGAACAACCCCACTTACAGTAGTTCACATAAAGAAGCATTTCATCTCCAATAGTCAGTTCCTCAAAAGAAGAGTCAGGGCTCAAGGAATCATTTTCCTCAGACCTATAATCTAAAGGAGAGAAAATATTTGAGAAATATTTGAGGAGTAGACCATTGACTCATCCCCTGAGTCCACCACCTCATTCTTTTAGCAGGAGTGGAGGACCAAGAGGAAGAAGGAAC
Source organism: Protopterus annectens (assembly GCF_019279795.1). NCBI lineage: Eukaryota > Metazoa > Chordata > Ceratodontiformes > Protopteridae > Protopterus > Protopterus annectens. Next base: position 1,013,768,052 of record NC_056739.1, on the reverse strand, counting down.
AGATAACACCTGAGAATGTCTTAAAGGCTCTGAGCATTGTCTAGACTCATTAAGATTACCAGGTTCTTCTTCTTCTCTAACAATAATCTGGAGAATTTTCTTAGGCTGTTTGAAAATTATCAGCTGGGATTTCCTCCCCAGTGTCCTCAGTGAAGATTTGCATAGCCTCAGAAGATATGTGGGAGGTCTGTTCCATGCTGGTTTCAATTATGGTCATAGTACAGAAAACCAGTATCAGCACTGGATGGTCTCCAGGGTCTTCCCTTTCCAGAATCATCATCCTCCTTGGGAGAGACAACCAGCAGAGGCTGGACAGCAGCACATTTGCATTGAGACAGCTTGGTGTTCTTAACTCATTACAGCGGAATGTGCCTCCAGGTTTTTCTGCAGTTACCTTCTGCTGCGCCTCTCGGTGTCAGATATTTTGTTTATATTTGCATTAATAATTCCAAAACCATTCTACATACAAGGTATCAGAATATTTTATCTTGAAGCATACATGATGGCAAACACAATTATATTGATAGTTGACCTCTGTCAATGAGTATTTGCTAGAACTGTAAGGTGATAACTTAATTTTTTAAAGGCTCAAGCCACACCCATTGGGAGTTAAAGGTGCACACTCAAAAGAGTTGTACTGGATGGAATGAGTTAAGAGATGGAAGTACCTTGGGAAGGTTGGATTTGGCCTTGGAACATTGGGTCAAAAGTATGACACGTTGGTTCTCAAGGTAAATGGAGAGAGATAAACTCTTTAGGAACAGGAGTTTGACAAATGGTACACTGATCATGTGTGTGTGAAGCTCCTATGCAGAACAAACACTTCTCATGATGGTATTTATGGGGAAATCTGCCTCCCACATTATCATTGTCCTTTTGGGCAATATGAACCATAAGTACACAATTAAAAGAAGAAAAAGAAGGAACCCCAATGGGGCACTTAACTATAAATGGCTTGGTAGAAACAAGCTCAGCAAAGGGCATTCAGACTGACATTAAACTGTGACTTTTGAACTGGCAGCAAAGAAGTTCCGAGTATTTAATGTACATACATTACTTTTATGCCCTATGCCTGGGTGCAAAGCATATGGCTGACATATAATGCTGGGCAGATGTAAAGGCTTTGTTACACTAGCTGGACAATGGGCTACCCTTGACAGGAGATCTCTCAGGTGATGAATACTGCAACAGTGATATGGAAGGACATATACAGAATCGGGGAAGTATGGCTGATAAGTTTTTCACCATGCAAACAAATTTAAATAAAGCTGCTTTTGCACTTTGTCCTGCTCAGTATATACGCGCAGTGCAACTGTTTATTTGTAATTAGCAGTACCTGCACATTTTTCTGTGTAGCATGCTAATTTAGTTTTGTGTTTTTCCTGTATTAAAAAAGTTGGTAGTGTACCTTGTTTCTTGTTCTTTGCAGTACTGGAAGGAAAGTCTACTAGGATATTGCTCAGTTTAATATGATATATGCGTTGATACTGCATTTACATTTATCTTTTGACTTTGCATTGTGCTATTGACTTGAGTTCTTTTATTTTGGTTTCTTCTGAGTCATTAGTATTTTATTCATTCTCTCATTGTTCTCCATGGAATAACAGTCTGTGTATACATGTGCATGTGTGTGTAGGTGCACGTGTAGACCTTCAGTATTTCATAATCCTAGGTATTCTCATAAAGCAGAGCCCTTCCCTGGCCCTCTTCAAATGCAGTTTGGATCAATGGATGGGGAATTGGAAATTCACATCAGGGGTAGTGCCTATGTCTCTTATAGACAGGGGCAATCTATAAGATACTCAATGCACAGGCACAAATCCATGCCATCCTCTTGCCCCTAGGGGCATATATTGGGTAAAATCTAGTTATATTGGCTAGTCTTGCGAGGGCCCTTAAGCTACTAGCCTAGTAATCTCTTATAGGTTCATAGGTAGGTACTAGGCTATTGGACTTAACACTTATACAAGCCTAGACAAAAAGATACCCTGGCTTTCGCCACACAAGAAAATTATTTTCCTGTGCCCCTGTCGAGTAGAGCCACAGAGGTGATCCCTGGGATGAATTTCCTATTTCCCATGCAATCATCAAGATTTTTCTTGAAGAGTGCTAATGAGGAGCTTTGTTTGATATGTATAGGTAGTTTGTTCCAGAGTATGGGAAGTTTCTGGGACAGGAATCTACCCTCCAGTATGTTTTGCTTATTGTGATGACAAGGTTTAGGTCCCTAGAGCATGTAGCTCAGACGGATTGGGATTTCTTTAAGTGGAGCATGTCCAACAGCTCTGGGTTTGATATAGCTTTGTATGTTAGGCAGAGATTGCCTCTGAGTAGGTGATATGAGATGGAGTAAAGCTGGTGTTTTTTGAGACGGTCTGCATAGGGCATCAGTTTGAAGCCAGCAATCCTCTTTGTGAGCTAATTCTTCAGCCTTTCTAGTTGTTGTAGATGTCTTGTGAGGTACATACCAAAAGGGGTGCTGTATTCTATATTGGGTCTAATGAGTGATGAGTAGAGGGAAACAATGACCTCTTTTTTCCTGTATGAGAAACCTTTTGTGATGAAGTGTGCCATGTAGAAGGATTTCCTGACTACTGTGGCGATGTGATTATCAAAGGAGAGACTACTGTCCACCTGTGTTCCAAGGTCTCTTATTACACTTTTGGTGTTAAGTAGACTACCACCTATGTGGTAGCTCATGGCTACAGAGTTTTTACCAAAGGGAATGAGAATGAACTTTTTGGCATTGAGATTGAGGCCATAGCTTTGACACCAGGTATCTGTCTCAGTGAGGCCCTTTCATAGGATGTCCACATTGTTAGGAGTTTCAATTATGGCTCCTAGTTTGCAGTCATCTGTGAACTTCGTTAGCCAAAGACCTTCTGTGTTAGCCTGTACTTCAGAAAAGTTGATACCAAACAGGAGAGGACCCAGGACTGAACCCTGGGGTACTCCACTTGTCACTGGTCTGAAGTCGGATTTGGAGTCTGCCCTTTTACAGTGTGGGTTCTTTGACTGAGCCATTTAGCAACCCATCTTGTGACATAGGGATTTATACCTAGTTTAGTGAGTTTATCTATAATTCCAGAGTAGGGGATGATGTCAAAAGCCTTGGCGAGATCTAGATAGGCTGTGTGAACCACCTTACCCTCGTCTATGGCTTTGGTGACTGCTTCAAAGAAGTCTATCAGGTGTAGGAGACATGATCTGCCTTTTACAAACCCAAACTGGGTGAGGTCCAGAGTTTGGAGATTACCAATGTCTTTGCTTATAAGTTCCATGATGATACATTCCATGGCTTTGCAGACCAGGCTCATTAGGCTAATTGGGCGGTAGTTGCTGGGGTCCGTGGTGGCTCCCCCTTTGTGGATTGGGATAACTGTCTCTGAGCACCATTCAGTGGGCACAAAGCCTGAGGTGAGACTATGATTGAACATGGTGCTTAGGTGGGGTGCCAGTTCATTCTCTAGTGCATGTAGAATGCAGCCTGGGATGTTGTCAGGTCCCATGGATGCTGTGTTCTTGGCTTTGGAGAGTGTGTTTTTTACCTGTGCAGCTGTGATTACAGGAACTTTGCATTCTTCCGGTATAGAGATGGGCCCTTTAGGGGGTGAGAGGGGGGTAAAGTTAGCACTGAACCAATCTGCTAGGATTTTGGCAATATCAGTTGGTTCTGTATATTTAGTGCTATTGTGCTGTAACTCAGAGCAGATCTGAGTGCTGCCATTGAGATTCTTGACATAGCTATAGAATGCTTTGTAGTTGTCTTTTAGAATCAGTGGCAATTTTGTTTTCGTAACTAGCTTTGGAGGATTTTATGGGGGATCTCAGCTTCTTACTGAAGCTGACCAGGGAGTTCCTCCAGTCATGGGATTTTACTCTTTTTTGCAACAGTTTCTTTCTTCTGTGGTAGAGTTTGTTTATGGCAGGGGACCACCAGATTGGCTTCCTATTTTGGAGGATAGCATCTTGGTTCTGTTAGGGATTGCAAGATCCATGCACTTGTGTAAGTGCTTATAAACTGCATTTGTGTAGCATTCAGCAGCCATACCTCTATTATCCATCTGCATGGGTGTAGTGAAGTGTGCCACTTATGTCTTAAGAAGCGTGACATTGGCTTTGGAGAAATTTTTTACAGTGGTTTCCCTGATGGGGGGTGGAGGCAGGATATGGATGTCCAGGCTGATTAGCTTGTGGTTGGATCTGACCAATTGGGAATTGACCTCTGGTGTGGAACACCGGTTGCCCATGTTGGTAATGACCAGGTCTAGGATATTGTTGCCCCTGGTGGGGGTGTGGATAAGTTGATCCAAGGCATTGCAATTTATGAATTCCAGAAAACGTTGAGCAAAAGAGTTGGTACATGAGTAGCTTTCCTAGTTAATGGTGAGGTAGTTGAAATCACCTATTATTAGGGTGTTGGGTTGTACCCTAATATTTTCCAGTGTATCAAGAAATGATGAAGCTATATAAGTGCTAGGCTAGTTGCTCTTGGATATTAGGACCAGCTAACCAGTTATTTAATTAATAAATGAGGAAATACAATTAATAAATAAGCTTTCGTTATGCTTACAAACAGAGAATATTAAAGCTAAGGATAATGAAATGCACACACTGTACTCATCTATTAAAGTTAAAATAAATAATCCACCACAGGAAGTGAAACTGCAACACAAGATTGATAACATATTTGGGCAGTTCTTTATGCTATAATCTATGAAGCAATGTAAATGTGGAACACTACAGTGAAAAATGTAATATTCTATATGTTGCTTTCTAATTGAACTAGATTAATAAATAAACAAGCTGCTGCTCTCAAAAATGAGTTGGAAGTGAATGTGGCTCCAGTTGTTAATTGTCATTTAACTGTCCTTTAATTACACAAAAGGATGGCAAGCTTCAAATAAACCACAACCTCACGGAGCATATCTGGCAACTAAATCTAGAGTTTAGCAGTAATTAAGATCTTTAATTAAACTGTTGGCCACATCACCTCTGCACCAGTACATACATTCATTTTTCCGCCCTGATTTACTCCTTTGTCTCAAATGACAAAGTCATAATCGATTACTTTTCTTTTATCTAATTAAGAAATGCTTTCACACATTTTTTTTTTAAAGTTACTGTTGTGCAACATCTATGAGTTTAATTTCAGATTACATGTACTGCATTATAACTTAGTTTGCTTTCAGCTAATGTTACAATGAACAATGTTCTAAACAGAGTATTGTTACAACATATTTTGTGGGACAGTTTGCATTAGTACTTAAGAGTGATGTGGACAGAAAATCCCTTGTACAGAGTAATAAAGCTCTGTTTGACTTCCCTAAATCTGTGTAAAGTCTCACTCTATATACAATGAGGAGCTGATGCATGGCATATCCCTATAACATACATTGGCTTCTTTGTTTGAAGAGTTAAATGATATAATAGACTGTCTGTTTTTCACACCTTTCTGATATTGCAATTTAAGCATAAAAAGATAAACTAAAGTTCCTTAACTAAATGTGACAGAATCATATCATGGATTTTGTTTCTAAGTTAACTTTAGTGGTTGATCTTCCAGATGGGTCTATATTAGTTAATAGAAAACTAACTTTAGTGAATGGCCGTTCATCGAACATAAATCAGCAAACAGCCATTCACTGAATGTTCACATCAGTGAACATTTTTCGCAGGGCAGTGAGTTACTTGGCCAGCATTAGGAAATTCTCCCTGTTCCCCACTGTAGTGTGATGTTGGAGTTGGTATATATAAGTAGTGGGGTTTGTGGGGGGCACAGCCCCCACATTGAGTGGTGGGAGGTGTAGCCACCACCTTGTAATGGTTTGATATATTGCGGTGTGTGTGATGGTTGGTACGATAGCCAAGTAACTCATTGCCCTTTGAAAAATGTTTGCTGATGTGAACATTCAATGAACATCCATTTGCTGAAGTTAGTTTTCAGTGAACAAATATAGATCACTCACTGACAACAGCATTCTTGATTTTTTGAACAAAGATGTTCAACAAACAGAAACACACTGCCTTACTGCCATACATGTACTTGTGCCCTGTTATGCTTCCTCTGGCAGTCTGTCAAAGCTCAGAACTCCTCTCACTGCCTGTTGTCATGTGGAAAGAACCAATCACCTGGCAGGAACTGGGCAGCCCATTACACCCTTTCAGTTTTCTTGTGCCACAGTCAGAGAAAGAGCTCTTGTGATATTGCTTCTTTCTCCGTCTCTCTCTCTCTCTCTCTCTCTTTGTCCGATATCAGTACAGAGCTCAGATAAGAAACTTCTGGTATTTTTTTTTCATCTGCATTTCCTCTCTCAGTGCTGGAATAGTGTATTCTGCTGATTTGCTTATTTTTTTCTTGTTTAATTTATAATTTTAGTGCAATTATAACATCTTCTACTGTTTTAAGCTCTTTCTGAGTGACCGTTGGATTTTTAAACCTTGTATAGTATGTTATGTTTTTTTTCTGATTGTTTAACTGAGTGTCTCAACTAAGGCAATTTTCCTCATCAAGCCAAAACCAATATTTCTGTTGATTAAAAGATTGCTATGAAAGTTTTGACAGGACCACATAGTGCAGTTGCATTTTTTTTTCTTTGAGGCTAAGATCATTTGAGGACAGTAATCACATTTACAGCATTTTAAACATTTTTTGTGTAAGTCATGATCTTGGCACCATTTAATTTGTGAAACATTCTTTTAAGTTTATATTTAATTTCTTGTTTAAGGTTTGGATTGTTTTATATCTTTGAGTATTGTTACAGCTTTTTAAATTAATTTCTCAGTTAAATTGTGATTTTGGCTTCCTTTCCTTCTTATAGGAATTTTACTTAATAATATTAATTCCAGGTATAAGGCTGTTTTATGCTGGTTCAATATATGTTAAGCTAAAATAGGCTTTATTTTTATTTGGGGTCTGTCTAATGTGTTTTTTGCTGGGATACTAAAATTGCTCTCTTTTTTCCATGTTACAATATTCAGTATAGTTTCCCTATAGAAATAGTCTTAAGTTTGCTATTTAGAGGGAACTTTGTGGGATTTGCCCATTTGGTACTGGGCTGACAGTGCAGCCAGTGCTTTGTATTAATCTGGCTAGTTTTTGCCTCTGATTGTGATGGATTCAGGTACAATCTCTTTTCCCCACCCCATCTTCCCCTTTTGCAACTAAAAATGAAAGAAACACATATGCTACAATCTGTGGCTTGCAACTATGCAGCTGCCTTTTCTTTAGGCAGGCTGTCTAACCACTTGCCTTTTGTTACCGCCAAGTCCCCTGGTGTGCTTATAATATCACAACTGTACATGACATGAGGGTCAGATACATCTTCTTTGACTGTATTATAGCCTGTTTCAGTTATGGTTGGAACAAACCCTTTAGGTGAAGTGGAAGTCAAGAGAACAAAATATTTTGCCAGTATTGATACTTTTCCCCCCTAGGGATTCTCCCGTTAGTGTATGCTTAGAGACAGAAAACTCGCAAGGGTAGGACAGCAGTCTCTAACTGGTTTTCCACCTGAGATGGTGGCTATGGCTAGAGCCATTATTCAGGCAGATAGAGTTGCATACCCAGGTTATGAATAATGCCAGCCCCTCCTCCTTTGGTTAATCAAAGGATCCTCTTTTTGAAGGGGATTCTGCATCTGAGGGCACCAAGCTATTCAAGTTGGCTCACTTGATTTCCTATGATCCTGAACAGGTATAGTTACCTAAATAGATGTTTTTTCCCTAAATTTTGTTTAGATTTAATGATGTAGTCAACTGGAAGTAATCATCGGCTGCCCCTGAGATTAACTGGGTTCATAATCTCTTGGAGGATAAGGCCCTGGACATCGAGAGATTTCATTCATTGATTTTTTACTTAGACATTTGGCTTTTCCTGGTTAGGGTTCACCACAGTGGATCACCAGACTGCTATTGATTGGCAGTGGATTTTTATGGTGTCAAGTTGCCAGCCCAGTGCCCAACCTTTGCAGAAGGCATACACACACACACACACACACACACACACACACACACACACACACACACACACACACACACACACACTTTGCCTGAGAAAAAGTTTAAGGAATTTAGGGTGTGCTCAGCCTTGCCAGGCCTCCAAGCCCATTTTTTTTCTGGACCCTGCTTCAGAATCCCCAGCAACTTTCGCTAATAAGAGGACCATGTCTTTTCTAACCCAGTCCCTCAAGATAAACTAGGCAAGTGGCTAGAATCTCAGGGAAAGAAGCTACCTCAGTCCAGCATGGTAGGTTTTAAGTGTTTAACTACCAGGGTTTTATGTGGAATTTTGTGGTGAGATGCATGTACAGTTTAAAGGATTTTTCTGAATCGTTGCCTGCAGAGTAAAATGTTTGTTAAAGACATCAGTCCAATGTTTTTCAAGTGTCAAAACATGCTTTAAAAAGTGCCTTGGAGGAGGCTGATACTATTTCTAGAAATGCAACGTTGTCAGTGGTGATTAGGAAGTATGCTTGATTCCACTTGCAGAATTGTTTTGTTAAGTTAAAAAATGAGATTTTGAATGTTGCTCTTGAGACTGATTGCATATTTGGCACAGCAGCTAAATGAATTCTTAAACATTAGACAACCAACAACTTAAAACACTAGTGTGGAAAGAAACTTGTAAAGTTCAAAATGAAAAACCACAATGGCCTCTGGAGACCACCAGTAAACACCAATATTTAAGAATAGTTATAAAAAAACGAGTCCTGGAATAGCATCAAAAAGTTTAAATACGCTTTTGTCAACTGACTTCTTCAGAATACCATAAAATTCTCTTACAAGTCATTTTATATATCAAAGTTCACAATGTCAATCAATCAACACCAATTAAAAAATTGTAATTAAACAAAACAAAATACCGTAAATATACATAAGCAAAAAACAAGTTAAAATATGATTTTATTCCATTATTTGTTAAAACTTAAACTTTAAATCTTTTTTGTTTTAAAAAAACATTTTATGTTAACATTTTCATTTAACCCTGGTGCTTTGTAAGCACATAATTGCATTTGCCACCTTGTTTACAATTTATCTTTAAAGCTCCCTCCCCTTGGGTCAACTGAAACATGCTCTATAACTGAAAATAAAAACTTCTTATAATTGGAACAAACTACTGAGTATTTGTATAAGGCATTGTTCCGATGTTTGACCTTAATACTGTAAAGATGTTCTTTTATACATTTTTTCCAGCCTGTGGGTGGCCATACCAATATAAAAACTAGAACAACCCAACATAAAGCAATGTAAATTAAACCAATTGTTTTACATGTATATATTTCTTTCAAATATATATTAAAATCTAAACTATCTAGATAAATATGTTTGGTAACATAAATAAACCTACAAACATTACATGCACCACAACTATACATACTTATCTCTTTTGCTGTCTGAAAAGAATATATCACGGTGTCAGACTTCTCTAACATGTTTTTAAAACTCCTAGTTTTATAATACACAACATTAGGGTGTTGACTAAATATACTCCACAATTCCTGATTACCCTGTAATACTTTCCAGTTAGTTTTAATAATGTTTTAGATAGCCCCAGAATCTATTGACATATCAATTTTAAATGCTGGACTCCATTTGTAGGGATTCTTTTTCTTTGTTTCTGAGGTATAACCTCCCTTTAAAGTTGGTTTAAATAAAGATTCTCTTTTTTCATATATTTCTAATACTGTCGTATATAGCAATTCTTCATTATATCCCCTGTCTTTAAACATTTCAATTACTGTTACAGCGTCTCTTAAAAAATCTCTGTCCCTAGTGGCCATTCTAGATGCACAAATTATTTGCCCTCTGGGTAAGTTTTTCTTTATGAAATTAGGGTGCCCACTTTTAAAATGTAGATAGTTGTTAGAAAACATCTCTTTCCTGAACATTTTGCTGTTTATCTCTTTATTTGGATTATCACACTCTAAGTCAACATCCAGAAAATGTATATGTCTATCATATCCACTGATCTTAAATTTTAAATATTCAGAAGTCTTGTTAAGTTCTTCTATAAACATATCTACCTTCTCCTCCTACAAATCGACTATAAAGAGAATGTCATCTACAAAACGTTTGTATAACACTACAAGCTTAATAATGTGACATTTAATTAACTACTCTTGTTCCCACCATCCTAATACCAAATTGGCAAATGATGGGGCTACTCTAGCCCCCATTGCCGCTCCCTGAAGTTGCTTATAATATTTCCTGTCAAAAACAAAATAATTATGTTCTAATATAATTTCAATTACAATACAAGTGTATAATTTGTCAGGTGAAAAGTTATATTTTGTTAAATATTTCCTCAGTGCCTCTAAACCTTCTAAATGTGGTTTACCAGTAAATAATGGATTAACATCTACAGTAATGAAGTTAATGTTTTCATGCTTGTAATCATAGTGACTATTAAAGTCTCTTAACTTGACTAAAAAGCCCCAAGAGTCTCTTAAATAGGACCCAAAAGCCTGTACTACAGGATTAAACAAGCTGTTTAAGTATATAGCAGTGCCATCACAAATATTATTAGTTGCAGATACAATAGGATGGAAAGGAGGGTTAATAAAATCTTTGTGTAATTTGGGTATCCCAAATAGGACACCTAACTTCAAACAGTCAATGTTCATGAAGTCAAACAAGCCATGAGTAATATAACCATTCATCAAAAATTTATACAGTAAACTTTTGATTAAACTGCAACTTGTGTGTATTGCACTCAAACAGAATTCTAAATTTTTATCTGTGTTTTTTAGCATGCTCAGCATCTTTTCCTTGTTCATTCATTCATAATAAGCAACCCTCCTTCCTTGTCATCTCTTATGAACTGCAAATGTTTTTTGGCTTACAAATCACAAATTACTTCAGCTTGGGTCATGTTATAAAACTTAAATCTACTTCTTTGACAAAGTGTTTCCTTATTTTCTTTTTCACAAACTTCCTCAAACATTCTAATAGTTTAATTTAAACTCAGATTATAAATTGATGGATGTCTAAAAGTGTAAGAGGTAGCAACGTCTCTTAACAAGTAATTTAAATTTAACTTGTGAGTAAACAATTTAAGTTGCAACAAAGTTTCTGCTATGTCAGCTCAATGACTTGGTAGAAAATTAAAACCAAGTCTATGTACTTTGCAATGTTCAGCAGTTAGTTTAAAATCTGATAAATTGACAATCTTCGGTTGATAAAAATTCAACAGTTCTCTAAACTTCATCACCTTTGTCTTTTCCTGCTCTGTCATTTTTTTTAATTTATTTTGGCTGAAGTGTTTGTCTGCTCTAAATGCTCATTAAGTTTGTAAGGCAACTCTAGTTTCTTCTTGTTTCTTACAGACTCCACACACTCTTCTGTGACTCCTACGGTGAGGTCTAGGCAGATTGCCTTGTTCTTCTGTGTTAACTATAATAGAATAACTGATTTGTCACCTTAAAGGAGCCTGACCCCTGTTCACAGATCTTGTGGAATAGTTTGAGGAAGTACTTGTGATATTAACATAAGCAGTCTTATTGGCATAATCTTGTTTGTCATAATCATGCTCTAGTCGAGGCGTCTGTCTCAATACGCTCATAACAAGCTGGTCAATAGAATGTATTTTATTTTTGATATAACTCATAGCGGCAGTGTTATACTTGATTAATAATTTCATTAACTGTAGTCCACAGTCATTAAAAAATTCAACTAAGTCCTTGTAAAAAGAGTCCTGTAGAGTATCTCCATTGTGGCATTTGAATAAATGTAAGCCTTTAGGAACAATACTGAAAGAAATACAGAGTTCATAATATTTATTTTCTATCACCAATGCCCAATACTTCTTAAGGCATTTTACTAAAGTAATTAAATGTTCTCTAAATTCTCTAAGATTAATGTTTTTGGACCATCCACTGTCACCCTTCTCAAAAGGATCATAATTTTGGTTCAATAAAAATGCTGCAGTTTTGCTGTTTTTACTGTTGTCACTTCATTGCTTACTGTTGGTTCTCATGGCACCCACATTAATAACTGTTTGAACTTCCTCTTCGGCACTGACTGAACTGCCAGATGATATCTTGTTGGTAGCCACTTTACTCTGGGTAACTAGAAATTGTAGAGTTTTCTGCATCCCTTCAACTGTGGATATCAAGACTCTTAGGAAATTGTCTTGATTATCAGGTACTTTGTGCACCATCAAATTTAGCAGTTCATCTCCAAATTCAGCCATGTGTAAATCTCCACCAGAAAACCAACAACCTAAAACACTAGTGTGGAAAGAAATTTCTAAACTTCAAAGCAAAACATTTGGATGACAGAGGTAAATTGATGCAAAGGGTATCAAAAATGTTTCATATTCCCAGATTCTCCTCCATTAAGCAAGATAACTTAAAGTGGCCTAACAAACAGAAGTCTCGGCCAAACAAGACCCAAGGCAATACAATGAAACTGCAGGGTGGTAACTTCTAGCCAAACAAGAAGGGTTTTGTTTTTTCTAAAAGGCCCCCTCTACCAACTTATGACTATTCTGAGGCACAACACCTGTCTTTTGGTCCTCTACCAGGTGTCTTGTGTCTCAAGTTAGCTTTCAATAAGGCAGCAAGGCCTTCAGTGTTTACAGATGGCAGTAGAGAGAGCATATTCCTCCATTCAGGGTGCACTCCCATTAGCCAGACAACACTTTGTTATTCACTCCTATTCTCCAGCAAATGTTGGAGATATGGAGATGGGAGACATAAACCTTGACTCTCCTTTGGCAAGAATGAGAGGTTTCTACTCCAGAATTTTCTTGGTTCCCAAAAAGCAACAGTCATGGACATGTCTTGGATCTTTCTTTTCTGAATCCATTTATCAAGGTACCCAAGTTCAATATACTCATCCTGCAGACAGTGCTTCCTCCCTTACCAAGCAACTTTTTTTTGGTGATCCTAGACTTGGAGGATGGCTATCATCATATCCCCAATGGTTATTACTTCCAAAGATATCTGAGATTTGTTGTCAGGTATGCACTTACGTTTTTGTATTGCTCATTGGGCTATCTACTGCACTGTGTTTACTAAATGCCTTGCTTTGCTTTTGGACTCAGGGCATGCACATCTTTCTGTGCTCGGATGACTTGCTAATCTGTGTAGAGTATGCATCCAGGTGTTTGGAATCCTTGCCCTCCCATCTAGGATTGTTGTCTCATACCCTCACAAAGATTCATCTTTCTGGGGAGCATAATTGACTCCAACAAGAGAATGGTCTGTCATACCATCAAGACAAGGTCTTGTCATACCAGGTGGTGCTTCTGAAATTCTCAAAGAGGAATGTCAGCTCAGTGAGAGAATTCCTAAAAATTCTTGTCTGACAATATCCATGATTCTAACGATACCACTGACCTGTTTTCACATGAGAAATATTCAGTGGTATGTCCAGAATTGTTGGACCCAGTACCTTCATTCCCTGGTATCCCAGTTGCTGATGCTGACCTTCATCAGATGAGAATTACAGTGCTGAAGAGAATGCTTGTCTATGAATGCAGGGCTTCCTTTCTCCCTTCTGGTGCCAGAACAATCTATCCAGACAGATTCATCCAACTTTGCCTGCAAAGCTGTGTCAGTGGGGATGCTAGAAGAAGCACCTTGAACACCCAGGAATCCACAAAGGCAAACTGATGTCAAGGAGATGTCAGAGATTCACTCCTTGAAAGTCCTTCACTACTTCTGGACTTTGAGTCCCCTCCTGGTGGTTATGGACAATACTAAACAGATGTAATACCTCAACAAACAACGGGGTACAAAGTCTTACTCTCTATGCCAGTTGCCATTGTTAGCCTGAGAGCAGACATCTGAGTATTTTTTGAATGTTCGGGCATCAGATATCAAGTCAGATCACAACATTGTGGCAGACAGACTGAGCAGACCCTTTTCAGACCTGCATAAGTGGAAGCTCATGGCAGTGGTTTTCCAGGATCTAGTATAGATGTAGGAAACACCTCAATAGATCAGTTTACCTCTTTTCAAAACAGAAAGCTGGAGAAATTCTGTTCCATTTATCCTTGCAGCCCTGATTGGAGGGCAGACACATTTTTGTTCCATTGAACAGGAATGGTCCTGTATGCATTTCCACCCTTTCCACTAATTCACAAGGTACTTCTGAAACTTCAAAGAAAAGTAGCAAAGACCATTATAGGTTTCTAAACAAGTACTAGAAGTCTGCAAACCAATTGAAGCTTAGTCAAAAACTCTTATTCAAAATTTCCCTGTAGCTTCAAGAAGGAAAATAGAAGATAGCCCAGAAGAGAATCTAAGGGTGCCTATCCAATTATCTAGGTTTACCTTGAAGGTGTCAAGGGTCATACTCAGCTTGACATGTAGTGGAAGCATGTTCCTGAGGTGAGGACCACATTGGAATATGAATCTAACATACCAAACTGTCTTATCTACTGATGGTGGTTTAGATACTTTAACCACGTATTTGATGTACCACTAGTTTGGAAAAGGAATAGGAGATCAAATAGAGTTGGATCTTTCATGCCAGGAAAGGCTATACATAACTGATGAAAGCTTTAGATTTGGGTGATATTTGTATGTGGGTCCCGAAGTTGGTGTTTTGTGTTTGTTGGCGGCATCATCACCAACTTGTTGGAAGTGACAAAGTTTTTGCATTTGCTCATGTTACCTTAAATCCTGTTTAGCGACTATCATTAGAGATTTGTCAACTTTGTGAACATTTGGCATTATTTTTTTTGGAGAAGTAAGATGTAGAAGTGCTTGATTTGAAAACACTCACTTTAAGTAGCCCCCCCCCCCCCACATAATGCAGTAGCAAACTCTGCCACACGAACAGGATAAGAAGCATTTTCCTCGGTTTTCCTTTAAAACTGCATATTGCAGAAGGGCGAACAGAACATTTCCGAAAGGCAGTCTGCAAGACTTGCAAAAGCCGAACGGAAAAAGGTTTGAATGTGCAATGAGCGAATGCACAGTGATATTCACTCATTGCACATTCAGGGGCAGATTGCACTATAGTGGGGATCGGGAAATGGTTCCTTTCCCCACTGTAGTGCGATATCAGAGATAGAATAATAAAGTAGGGGGGGGTTTGGGGGCACAGCTCCCCACATGGAGGGTGCGGGGTGGCTTGCGCCCTGTTCTACACTTTGTTTTTTTTTTCTTCAACCTTCATGTTCGAAAAACAGCAAATCTGCTGTTCAATTTGCTGTTTTTCAAACATGAAGGTTTGTTAACATTGTCAGTTTTGTGGTTTCGAGTCGCTCATATGAGCACTCGAACCACTGCAATTCGCAGTTTTAAAGGTAAACCATTTTCCTCAAACTCTATTAAATGTCGGGATATACAACACTGGCTGTAGATGATTCTCACTGAAGTAACATCCTTTATCCATGTGCAAAGATGGGAAAAAAGTGGTTATGGATATATGGATGGATGCAAAATTACTGATAAATATTTCTCTTACTATTTTATGACTTTGGTGATATTTGATTTATATGTAGCTCTTCCCCCCAGTGTGTGATTAGTGTAGGGGATAGTACAGGGAGGTGGTAGACTTCTTGCTAGATGCAGGAATTGCTAATAGTAGATACTCAGAGTCTGAAGAAGTCTCAAGGTTAAAGATGAAAGTACTAACTGGATACTTGTTATTTTACTGTTTTTATTTTGTGACCATTTAATAAGCCCTTGGATTTCCTGTTCAGCTGTTTTTGGTTTTTCATGTTTTGGATATAACAGCTTCACCTTTGATTAAACTCCTGAATCACGAAAAAAGGTTAAAAAAGCCAAATTTATGTTGCAGAGGACAAGCCTCACTGCAATCTTCATACTCCCGAGTAATAATATATACCATCTCCAAAACTGCACAACAGCATGGTAAGGGAAAGTCCCAGACTCTGCTGTACCGCTATCTCACACAGAAAACAGCTGAAAGACTGAAAAGCAAACCCATAAGAGCATTTACTCATATGAACATTCACTCTTAGACTGCAACCAAATATATGAGAACGTAATAATTGCATGAAAGTAGATTTTGTTGAAAAACATATATCCAGGCTACCTGCTGTTGAAAGATGTACTTATCATGCACTCTGTTAGTGATGACATCAGTAATCTATTACAATGCCTAGCAGCGCATTTAATGAGGTTGAAATAAATGTAGTATTATAATATTATCCATAACAATTCTCTGGGCAGTTATGGAGCTCAATGCAACTAAACTATGTACCTGGGTTAGCAGAATTGTGTACAGTGCAGTTCAGTCCCAAAGGGGTAAGTAAGCCCATCGAACATATCTATACTTTGGAGAAGGAAATTGAATAATAACAATTGGGCATATAAGAATAATTTGACATCGAAATGCAATGATCGAGCAGTCACCAGTCCAAGTGTATGTCATGGGTGTATCCAGGCATACTCTGTGTACTCAAATGAGTACATTTTTTCGTGAGCATGTCTCAGATATACATGGCTAAAAGAGCATAGAAGACTTAAAACTACCTAAATTAGCGTTTGCCTTTTTTTGTTATAACAGTCAAGAATTACAAGTAATGGTCTCTCCCAAGTGTATATAGCTAACAATTAAGAGCTGAGTACATTTTTAAATGATGGGGTGGGGGGGGTTGGGTAACAGCATGATGTCTGAGCACAAAATATACATTTCTGGTTAGAACCCTGGTATATATGGTGAATTAGTTCAGTAAAACAGTGCCATATCTTGTGCACCTAGTGTGGCAGATAAAATGTATATTTTACATTATAACTAAGTTTTCATAACAATACTGTTATTGCACTGCAGTGAAAATAGAGCAAAAATGTGTCAGTAAAATCCATCTGTGTTTTAGTGCTGCCTATTCCATATTTTAATAAATTCTCTTTCATACTTGTTACCTTGAGCTTGTGAAGAAAGTAAATGTATTCATCCTTGGTCTGACTTCTCCTGGTTCCTGTGACCTGTGGAGTGCGAGTGTGGACAGTGGACAGACACTTTGGGAGAAAGGGGCGGGAGGCCTGTGTTGAGTAGTGTCAATCACACTCATAAACAGGTTTCTTCCTCGACCTCAAATAAAAATCTTTCCGACTGAGTTTTGCCTTTGTAGAATGCTGGAAAAGAGTCACTGCTTTGCCTGTAATCCAGACCAGATAGTTCTATGGTCACCTCGTTCTCATACTACTCTTGTTGTGACGTTGACTCATTGGATCATTGTGTTGACACGAGCTACTGTTTTGTTAGCTGCCACAAATCGTGGGCAGGCCTGTGGCCATAACAAACTTTTTTTTAAAACTCTCTTACAGGCAGTCAGGGGACAGGCATGGTCTCTCAATGCTGGCTTCATCACGCATGCCCCTGTATGTTGATGACATTGCGGGATACACTGGCGATGTGCGATGATGTCAGCATTATCAAAAAAATTGTAAATAAAGAAGAAAAAAAATCATGATTTGAAGGGGCCATGTGAGAATTTGTGGCACCCCATTATTTTAGCCTCAAAACTGGGAAATTCTGAGAAGTTTGTTACAGTTGAGGAGTATGCTTTCTCCCTTCCATACTGTTTTGCAGTATATAAATTCATACTCCCAAACAGTACCTATCATTCTGCATTCAACTTCTACTTTCCCCACAAAAAAAAAACACTACTCCCTATCTTAAACAGCTTCCTCAGATGTTGTCCTTTCAAACCCCTCTATTTCTCACATTTCAGAAACATAATAGAAGTTACCAGGACAATCTGACTCTTTCTACATATAAAATTCTTCCTACCTTCTACCAGCTTACTGACTCCACCACCACTAAATATCCTACAGCCCTGCAACTTCCTATCTTAAACAGCTTCCTCAGATGTTGTCCTTTCAAACCCCTCTATTTCTCACATTTCAGAAACATAATAGAAGTTACCAGGACAATCTAACTCTTTCTACATAGAAAATTCTTCCTACCTTCTACCAGCTTACTGACTCCATCACCACTAAATATCCTACAGTCCTGCAACTTCTAGCTACCTTCCTGATCCAACCTTCCCCACTACCTGTCATCAGTAAAATTCAGATGCTTTTATTTTATAATGCTACCCTTCAGCTTATCCTCTATTCTTCTCCTACTGAGCCATCTCTTATCTTACAAAGACTCTATAACAGTTCTCAAAATCTTTCCAACTTTTTCCCAGCCAGCCATGTATACTTCCTCCATATACTTTCCACACATTGCACCAAACCTCTTTAAGGATGCTTCTCACCTTTACCCCAAATATAGACCGATTACCTCCATTTCAACTCAAATCATAATGATATTAAGTGAAAACATACTCTCCAAAAAACAATTAATACCCCCATATAATAAAGGCCTAAGAAGAGACATTCACCCTAATCCTGGCTAAACCTGTCACAACCAACATCAAGACAATTCTCTTCCACAAACTACTTCAACCACCAACCCCAGTAATTTAACTTTTGCCACCATTAATATTAGAGGAATAAGAAATAAAACTACTGAGCTATGTACACGTACCTGGGTTACTCAACACAAGCCTGATATTCTCACTATAAATAAAACTTGGCTTAAACCCTCCATAAATAATTCTGAGTTTAAACCCCCTGTCTGTAATATTATTCATAATGGCCATATAAAGATGAAAGGTGGTGGCATTTTTTTATATTTCCCAACAATCAGCACACTTCCCCTACCACAAACCAATTCTGAAATTCAGTTTAGCAAAGCTTCTTATAACTTTCCTGAAAATAAAGAAATATGTATTACTGTCTTCCACATACCTTCTGGTGACAATGCAGCTGCATTAGAAGATATCCTGTCTTGCACATCCATACCAGTTCAACAAGAAAAAGTACTACTAGGTGATGTCAATATCAATTTTTTAAATATAATCTCTAACTCCCTTGCCTCTAGCATAAACTTGTATGGTTTCACACAACTAATTCATAGCCCTACACATTATAGCAAGACATCAATTTCTTTATTATACTAGATCATAGTATTGGATTCTAGGAAGATCACCACCACAGGTCACGGGTACAATGTCAGACTCTCTATGACCAACTCCCAGTCTGTACAACCAGATATCTCACACATCCACTTAAAGAGCATGTTTATAAAACAACACATAATCTGTCCAAGTATAATCCATGAAATACTCATTACTGCATTATACTATTTTAACTGGAGCATTCTAAAAATCCTTTCTTTGGATGATGTTGTAAATGAGTTCAATACAACTTTCCTATATAGCCTCCTAGAAGGAAGATACTAAATATGTAATGCAATTTTGTTATCCAACAAGAACCAAATACTAATGCAGGATAGAGTATAAATGGGGAAAGAATGGCTAAAATATAAAACACCACAATATCTCAAACTCCGGAATGTTCCACAACCATGCTAAAAAGCAAATAAATGAAGACAAAAAAATGATATACTGCAACAGCTTTCAAAACAGCAGTAAACACAGCCATAAAAAAATTTGTTCAGCCATTAAAGAAATCTAACATTCTAACATCCAAGCCAAAAAATGTAACCTTAAACCCACTTCAAATAACTCACTTCTCAAAACTGAAATATAATTCAACTCTTATTTCATAGATAGTATAGCACCCCTAATCAAGGATTCTATAACATCTGATCCCAACCCTGCCCAACAGCTACACGTCACCACATCCACTTTCATCTACAAACCTTTGCACCCCACATCCTATATAAAACTGCTGTTAAACTCAAACCACTCTGTACTTCAGCTGATGATCTTCTAAGTGAGCACCTTAAAAGAGTAGCAGAAAGCATCACCTATGCTGACTCCTTCCTTATAAATATGTCAATCCAGGAATCCTAGGTGCACTCTATCTATATCTATCTGTTTGGAAATATATACATTATCCCTCTACACAAAGGAGGAAATTCAACAGACATCCTTAAATTTAGACCTAGTATCTTAAACCCTATGTTTAAAAGCAATTGCTACACTATCACCTGCAGAGAGCTCCTATTCCCCCACATAACACAGCTTGCATCCTTTCCATAGTACTTAAAACTCTACTTCTAACCATTATAGATATTATCTACAAAGTTAGATATAACAGTAAACTAGCCTCCTCTTTATTTCCGGACTTGTCTTAAGCCTTTGAATAAGTTCTTCACAGTTAATTTCTACTTCAGATACTCTCACTAGGTCTGTCTCAGTCCACCCTTGTATGGTTCTACAGCTACCTGTCTAACAGGTATCAGTCAATAAAATGACACTGCACCTTCTCTCCATATCTCCCAGTCACCACCGGTGTAACACGAGTCTCTCCTTGGTCTCCTCCTCCTCTTTAACATTCTCATTAACACCTTCCACATATCCATACAATAGACCTCCCTAATAAAATATGTGGATGACTTCATGCTCACATGCATATTTGATGATCTGGCACATCTCAAATTACTCAGGAAGCTTAATAGCCATTGAAACATACCTCTCAAGTGTACCTCACTATGAGGAACGTACCTCATTTGGAGTCTTAAAAAGTTCATGTTCCTCGAAGATCCACATTAAAAAGGTCTGTCACTTAATCAATGTTACAAATTTTTTAACTGATATCCATGGTAAATACAGAGGAATCATATGAATTTATCAAAATATCTTTATCTTTTTTATAAGTAAAACCAGCATGTCTTAACCATCCTATGACCTTCCTAGATGAAGTTGTTAGTAAGCCATTAGTATGTGTTTCACATTTTGCCCATTTGTTCCATATTATGAGGGCTAGTGCTCCTCATTTTGGAGATGGAAGGTTGAAAGCTGCAGAAACATCACTTCATAACATACAACACATGCTCAATCTCCCCACAAAAAATAGATTAAATCACTACTTTTTTTCCCATATCCCCTCACTAAAAAAAAAAAAAAAAAAAAAAAGAAAAAATATTTAAACTCTCTCTAACATCAATTCTCACAGCAAATTATTCAGGATAATAGGGGGCGATAATCTTACATTTGACCTGCATGTACAAAATTGCATAAAAAATCACCAAAAATAGTCATGCTTTATAGAGCCAAAAACTTTCTTACCAATGCAACTAAAACTGCACTTGTCACTACTTGCCTCCATCCCTCACTAATTTATGGCATTCCCATCCTTACTAATCTCAGTTCAACACAAAAATCCAAACTTGAACAATGATACAATGATGTGGCCAAAGTTGCAGCAAATACCCCTTTCAAAACCAACTATTGTATAGCACTAAAAAGCCTAAATATGTTAAACTAACCCTTTAACTTACATATAAACAGTTTCTTACCACCTTTGAAATTATCCAGCAGCCATCTGCTTGTTCAGCACTAAATACCATTCTACTATGTTCACAAATATGTCATTATGATCCAGTAACTAAAAACCCTTCCCTCTCCAAAAATATATTAAATCTCTTGGGCATGGTCTTTTATTGCTAAGGCCTGGAAGTCTTTACCTGTATCCATCAGGTCAGTCCTTACCTTCAAGTCCTGTCCCTTAGAGCCATTCTCTAACACTAACAAGTCAAAATCTGTCTTTGTTCTTGCTCAAGCACAGGATGAGCTATATCCCTAAAAATGAACTAGCACCTATTCATACCATACACCTCCTAACTTTCCCTTCTTCACTTGTCTTTTTTTACTTCAGTCTCTCCCCCTGATTGTCTCTCACTTCATATTGCAATTCCTCTTTGTATTATGCTAACTTACCTTTAACATCGCTGTAAACTGACTAAAACTTCTCTGAATATTAAGTCATCGTAATATGAGTTGATTCTATTCTTAAATGTTTTTACATTATGTCTAATTTGGTATAATTATTTAAACTGTACTGCTTTTGTATTATTTTTGAAGATTGTGAAATTATTGTTCTTAAAATGTTAATACTTTGGAGCTTTTCTCCCCAAGCCTCTGATGAAAATGGACACTTTTCAAGTCTGACTTTCCCAGTAATCAAATGTCAGTAAATAGTATATGTAATAATTTGCCTTTTTTTTATTGATGTGAGATACAAAGCATATTAATACTTCAGTAGTAACTATATAAAGCTCAGATGAAGCCATTTAATAAATTAATATATAATGTCAAGACTGTGTGTGTATATATACATATATATGTATATTTGTGTGTGTGTGTCTGTGTCTGTGTGTGTGTGTGTGCGTGTGTGTGTGCGTGTGTGTTCGTGTGTGTGTGTGTGTGTGTGTGTGTGTGTGTGTGTGTGTGTGTGTGTGTGTGTGTGTGTGTGTCTATGTGTGGGTGTGTGTGTGTGTGTGTGTGTGTGTGTGTGTGTGTGTGTGTGTATATATATATATATATATATATATATATATATCTATGGATCTACTTTATTTGCCTTAACTTCCGATTGCCCGACACCCATTTGCCCGACCCCATTTATCCGAAATTTAATTTGACCAAAAATTAATTTGACTGACACTTCATTTGACCGACAAGTATTATTGGCAAGTAAATGGGATATGCCCCCTTCCCCGCTGTAGTGTGACCCTGGAGTTAGAATATATTGTTGGGGAGGTGTGGGGGGCACAGCCCCCCACAATGAGAGGTGTGGGTGCAAAGCCCCCCACTTACTTCTATTTTACTAAGCAATATTAAAGCAAAACTAAACAATGTAATATGAAATTAAGTGGGGGCTTCGCCCCCCACACCCCCCCCAACTATATATTCTAACTCCAGGGTTGCACTACAGTGGGGAAGGGGGCATATCCCATTTACTTGTCGGTCAAATGAAGTGTCGGTCAAATGAATTTTCGGTCAAATGAAATTTCGGTCATTTGGTGTCGTGCAAATGGGTGTCGGTCAATAGGAAGTTAGGGCAAATGAAGTAGACCCATATATTATATATATATATATATATATATATATATATATATATATATTTATATATGATATGGATCTGCTTTTATTTATTGAAATCCCACTTAGATGAATGACGAGACAACGTTGCAGAAAATTTACTTTAATAAACACTTGGAAAACTGTAATTTAACTCCAAGAAACTAACCGCTTGGCCACGGTGAACTTTGCCTTTTTCTTTACTATAGTGTGATTTCAGATTTGGTATATTTAGTTGGGGGGGGGTGAAGCACCACACTTGGGTGAGTTTGATTTCCTTTGGTTTCTTTATAAAGTGTTGATGACAAAGTGGTTAGTTTTCCTGAGTTAAATTATTGTGATCTGGGTGTTTGTTAAAGTAAATTTTCAGTAAAGTTGTCTCGTTGTTTGACTAAGTGGGATTTTGGTAAATAGAACTAGATCCATATATATATATACTTTTATGATTCTAAATGTGCACATATCAGTAGTCATATGTTGCTGTCATATACTCTGTTACCAGTCTACACTTATTTTATGTGGCATTTCAGCTTTCTGCGCGACATTTTATGGGTGCGGTATTTTTTGTTTTGTAATTATTACATCTACTTTCATTTTGAATACATCTTAAACATATCTGTATGTCTGTATTGCTGGTGGCATTGATCTTGACTGAAAAGGATTTTAAAACTGGTCACACGTCCTTGTTAAGAAATCAATTAATTATATACATCTCAGGTTTATGGTCCTGTATCTGCCTGGCTTCAGTTTTAAATATTGGCACTACTGTGTCTGACTTTAGTATTTCAGATGTAAAGTTGGTGCTTAAGGTGAATTGAAATAAGGTGTGATTTACTAGAGATAGACTTTTACCAAGCCTGTTAATAACAATGGAAGAAACAGTGTCTGGTCTAAGTTTGCCAATTTGACTCCATCCGGATTTAGGGGTCCCAGGTTAACTTGCACAATGGCTGAAATATGAATAGCAAATATGTTATTCTTAATTACCCTACTACTATACAAGTGCCCTGTATAAATATCAGTATTTCTGGAACAGAGAAGGATTTATTTATTGTTATTTTTTTATTTTACATTTGTTGACCGGGCTAGTCTAACTGGATAAATGTCCATTTTCAGTAGAGGCCCGCGGAGATAAGCTCCTAGAAACAGATATCAAAAACAAAAAAACAGCTCATATACACACAAAATTCATAAACACTATTAACAGTTAAAAGAACTTTAAAGGAACAGATTCAGAGATTATCATATAAGCTAGACAATCAATTTAGTAGAGAGTAATGCAGTTAAAAATATAGACAACAGTCTGTTACATAATACAAGAAAAGAGGCATGATAAGCAATAGTTACTATAGTAAAAGGTAGTCTCATTGATTTTAAGCTTCAAGAAAATGCAAATAGGGGTGTATAGTAGGACTAAGGAATGTTGTATTCAAGGAGACTAGGATTTGATTAGAGAGAAGAAGAGAGTAGGCAGAGGCAAGATAGAAGAGCTAATTGCGTAGTCAGGCTTTGTACAGGGGTACAACCAGTGTGATTTGAGGAAGAGTTTGAGTCTACTTTTGAAAAGTGATATAGAGGGCAGAGAGGTAAGTTTATGGGGAAGAAGGTTCAAGGATTTTCCAACAGTAGTAGAGAAGAGAGAGTCCCCAGCTCTGTTGTTGGATTTTGTAATATTTACAAGCTGTTTGTGTGATGATTGTAGGGTCTTTAGATTGGTATAGGGGGTGATGAGGGTAGAAAGTTTGGGAGTATTTGTTGGTTGGTAAAGGGTCTTATGGGCAATGGTCAGTTGGTGGAAATTAAGCTGATTTTGCAGTTCAAGCCACCCAAGCTGCTTTAGATTATAACAGTGGTGGGTTCTGAAAGGGTTTCCTGTTGCAAATCTGGCTATGTTATTGTAGGAATGTTCCATTTTACTGAGGTTGTTTTTAGATAGATTTGTAAATATGGGTGAGGCATAGAGGAAAGTAGAGATTAGACAAGTGTGAGCAATGGTTATTCTAGCTGAAGGAGAAAGGAAGGGTTTGACCCTATAGAGAGAGCCAAGTTTTTTGTTAACAGTTTTTAGAGTATTATTGATATGGGTGTCAAAGTTGAGTTTGTCATCTATGGTGATGCCTAGTAGTTTTGTTGTAGGTTCTGGGGATACGAGAGTGCCATTGATGGATGTTACAGTGAAATCTATAGGGGAAGACCTACACGTAGGAGTAAAAAGGAGGAGCTTAGTTTTTTTTGGGTTCAGGAGGAGACATTGTTGTGAAAACCATTTTTCAACTGTGTTAAACACTGTTTGGGTAAGGGAGTGAAGTTCAGATATGGTTGAGGATGAGCATACAATAGTAGAGTCGTCTGCGTATTGGATGCAAGTTGCTTGGGGAATTGCAAGGTGAAGTTCATTGGTAAATAAAGTGAACGGTAAGGGTCCTAAGATGGACCCCTGAGGGACACCAATGTTAACTGGCAGGTGGGCAGATAGAGAATTATGCCAAAGAACAGCCTATTGCCTGTTTTCTAAGTAGGATTTGAACCATTTTATAGCAGGATTATCCAGTGACAGGGATGTAAGGATGTGTAAAAGTGTTTGGTGATTTACCATATCGAAAGCTTTTGACAAATCTATGAATAAAGCAGAGGACAGAATATTTTGGTTTCGGTTTTTGGTGATATGGTCTGTAAAGGAGAGGAAGGCAGTAGTAGTGCTGTGGGAAGGTCTGAAACCATGATGACAGCTGGATAGCAACATATTATGGATAAGGCGGTCTAACATTTGCTTATGGATAAATTTCTCCATGATCTTTGCCAAAGGAGAAAGTAGGGCTATGGGACGGTAGTTGGAGAAGTCAGTAGAGCTTCTGCCTTTATGTAGGGGGATAATATGGGAGACTTTCCAGATACTTGGGATGTGTCCTTCAGTGATGATTCTGTTAATCATGATTGAAATGGGGTAGGCAATGGATTTAGCTGCCTTTTGTAGATATTCAGAAGGTAGCTGGTCTGCTGAGGGAGAGGATGGTTTCAGTTTTTGGATAAGGGTAAGACCATATGTTGTTGGGACTGGTTGAAAGTGAAATGGAGGGGTTGGGTGGAGTTTAAGTTCGATATAGGAAAGTTTTGAGGTGATAACTGACTGGCAAGTGTTTGAATGGCTTCAGTGAAATAGGTGTTAAAGGCATTAGCAGTATGCTTGGGATTTTCCTGGTCTGTGCCTTGTAGGTTTGGTGTGATGGATTGCCCTGGGTGTAATAGTTTGTTAATACATGCCCAGAACTTTTGTGGTTTATTATGATAGGTTTGCTGGAATTGTAGGTAGTAATTTCTTTTGTCAGAGAGTATAGATTTTTAGTGTAGTTTCTCAGCTGTCTGAAATAATGTTGGTCAAGTGTTTTTTTTGTTATTCGCCATTTATTCCAATATTTGTTTCTAAGATGGATTTTTTGCTTGGTTTCTTTTGAAAGCCATGGGGTGGCTTTAGTTCTGATTCTGATAGAGCAGTAGGAGCATTGTTGTCAAGAATAGATAGGGAGTTGGAAAGTATTTAACAGCATCTTCCAATGGGAGGTATTTTAAAGGAGACCAGTTACATGCTTTTAGTTCGTTTTGGAAGAGCTCTTGGTTAAGGTTCTTTTTAGTTCTTCTTGACCTGCAAATGGTTGGAATGGGAAGGGTAGTCTTATGCCTAATGATATAGGTGAGTGAGTGATCACTCACATCATCAGGGAGAGTTCCAGCTTCATAGGTCTGGGGAGGAATATTTATGAGGATCCAATCTAATGTACTTTCTTTCTTACTGGGTTTGTTTATGCTGGTAGGGGATGTAATGGTTTGAGAGAAACCAGATAGATTGATGTGGGTCGTAGGGTGATCACCACTGCAACATTTCCAGTCAATGTTAAAATCACCTAGGATAATGGTTTCTTGGGGTAAGTTTTGAGATAACCAGCAAAAAATATCCTCTATGGTGGCACAGTTATTGGCAGGTGGTAGATAGATGCAGACAATATAAATAGATTTGAAAGTGTTGATATGGAGTTTTGAAATAAGAATGTCAGCATTAGAGGTTAGAGGTGGTTTAGTATCATAGGTAGTAATTTGAAGGCTAGATTTAAATAAGATGGGAATTCCACCACCCTTTTTAGCTACACGGTCAAGTCGCAAGATGTTATAGCCTGGTGGGATGACTTAATTGTCTTTAGTAACTGGTTTTAACCAGGTTTCTGTTAAACATAGAATGTCAAAGGAGTAGACTTCTAGGAGAGAGTGGAGCTGTGTACTTTTGTTATTAATGCTACGTACATTGAGGTGAGCAATTAAGAGTGAGTTAGGTGGTTTGGGGAGGGGATGAACAGTAGTGGGATTGGGGTTGAGGGGTTGAGTGGATTGTTGAGGGGAGGATTGTATTATTATTCATCAGACTTGTGGTTAATTCATTTTCACGTGTAATTGTCCTTATCCTCAGTGTTATAGACAAAGAATGGTTTATTTTTTTTAATCGTTATTTTTTTATTCGTGTTTTTTATAGGTTTGCTGGTAATTATTTTTTAGCTCCACCATGGCAGCTTATTCTAATATTCCTTCCAAGAGTTCACTACTAGTACATTCTGTCCTATAATCTTGTCGGAAATGTAGGTCATGTAATTACACATTTACTGTATAATTTTCCATTACAATCCTTAGTTCTCTTTTCAGTTCTACAGACATCACCGCCATAAATTTTAAAAGCCCTTGGCAGTCTGTTTTAACTTTTTAGTATTTGAAATTCCATCCCTCCAAACACAACCCTTTTTCCCATTTTGCACATGGGTCGTCTTCTAGAGCCAGGTCTTACACTGCCAGATAGCTAAATTGTTGTAGTTAAATTTAAACAGAGTTCTTCAAGGGTAGAGCAGTTTTGATTTTCTTGATACTTAGATCAAGATGATGAAACACAGTCAAGGGCATCAGTTGCCATAAGAAATAAAGCATATTGTGTATAACTACCCTAGGGATCATTTCCAGAAAATTGTGGCCCTTACTCCTACTTGCTAAATTTACTGTTCAATCTGCATGTTGAGAATTTACATTTTTACTTTTCATGTGACCTCTTTTGAGAGGTATATTTTAATATATCTGTAAGCAAATTTTATCAGTGAGCAGGTCTTTTATTTCACATGAAACAGTAGGATTCTTGTAACATCCTACTGTATTATGGAAAACCTTTATGTTTGTCACACCACTTTTTGAGTAGTGTACTCTGAGAATCAAACCTCCCCCGGCTGCTCAATTGGCCTTTTGTTCTGTTGCCTACCATGGAGTGAGAATCCTATGTCTAATTTTTTCCATTAAAGGAAATGTTCTAGGTGAGTATACCAGGACTGATGCAATCTATGAAGGTAAGGGATTTTCCAGTAAGACTTAATGCCCGGGGGGGAGCAAACTTTGAGGGACAGATTAAAATTTGAGGTAAAAATTTCAATGACATTATTCAAAAGTGGGTACACTTGAGAGCCTCTACACCCTCCACACACACACACACACACACACACACACACACACACGCACGCACGCACGCACGCACGCACACACACACACACACACACACACACACACACACACACAACTCCCAATTTTTTAGCTCAAGAATTAAAGAAAAAGCTAAACATATTGCTGGACAAAATACTGGATTCAGGACAACAGTTGCCTTTATAAAACTACTAACTTGCAAGAATAACAGGTGGCTTGAAATTCAATTGTCTGTCATAATCATTTGCTGACTGCAGTTCTCTTTGATTTCCCAGAAAACCATAGACTCCGGGGGACATACCAAAATGTTGCCAAAAAATTAGAGACAATACATTTGAGATCGCCTACACCCCCAAAACATACATGTCTGCAAACAAAACACAGTCAAGAGCATAAAGTTTCCCAAACATATAATTACATCACACACACTTAAAATGAGGCACCTACTTTCCATTCCTATATGCTTGTAGTAAAGTAGTAACAGGCAGGGTGACAGTAAATGAAAAGAAAAAAAAAATTAAAAATATATATATATATATATTCCCATACTTGTGCAGGCCCATGACCTTCTAATTTCACTCTCTTTTGTTCACTTTCAGTCCCATTTCCAGGCTGCCTTAGTCACCTGAAACAATAAGAAGGGCTCCTCACTGTTTCATGTAAGATACTAGTAAGATATTTGTTGAATGATGTTTCTGATTTCCTCACCAAGGCTGCGTACTGGTGTTCTAAGTATAATGCCCTCATTTGCCAGGCTGTTTTGATAAAAACCCAGCAAGCAAATTAAGCTGACTTGTTTCTTCTGTCTCTGATATTCTTGGAACTCTGTGCATGCACAGACTTCTGAACACTTGGAGGAAGACAGAAAGTTAACTTTTGTTTTTAATTTTAAAATAAACATGGACTTTCTGGATTCTTCTGCATACATTTTCATTTTTTTGTTGGTGGTAGTTTAATGGGAGTGAGTTATGGGGTGGGGTGGGCGGGGGGCTGCAGCCTAGCAGTCAGTAAAATGAACTGCGCCTGACTAAAGTTTTCTCAGTGTTTGTGGTATACACTGTACAAGAACTTGTCTAAAACATTACCACCTGTCTCACAAACCAACCTATCACTGCAACTTATCAACACTGACTTAAACTTGTCTTGTGTATGTTTAAAATGTGTTACTGTTTAGGTGCTATGACATATTTAGAGAAGTTTACCTTTACATGGACGAAAATCACTCGTGCGATTGCTCATATGAGCGAATCATAGGCACGAAACTGAAAACCGCGACAATTTCCAATGTTCGAAAATCAGCTAATTGAAAAGCAGATTCACTGATTTTCGAACACAAGTCGAATACATAGTGTAATGAAGTGTAATGCAGCTGCACCCCCCACCCCCCTACTTTAATATACTAACTCCGAGATCACACTACAGTGGGGATATTGTCCGTTTAGCAATCCCCACTATAGTGCAATCCAACCCAAAATGCCAAATCTGCAATGAGCGAATGTCACTGTGCATTCGCTCATTGCACATTCAAAGCATTTTGCTTTCAACATTTGCAAACTTTGCAAACATCCTTTTGAACATCTGCTGTTCGCCTGTGTGCAGAAAGCACATATGAAGGTAAACCATTTAGAAACCATGCTGTATACCACTACTCTTTCTCAGAAATAATAAGAAATCCTCATACGTCTCTTTATTATCATAGCTTGCATCTTCAGGTTGTGACATCATACTTATGAATAGCTCTTCTTTTATTAAAGACAAACTCACTGGTGACTTCTGAGACATTACAGGGAAAGCTCTTTCAGTCTCCATATATGCTAATTAGCATGCTTATTTGTTGAATTGTCTCTATTCTCTCTAAAGTGATGACTTCAGAACAAAATACAAGACTCTAGACATCTTGCCAGCTGTATAATAATAATCTTATTTCTTACAGGGAATATGGTTACACATGCATTCCATGTTTCCTCCGGCCCATTTTGTTTTCTGTCATGGCCTACCTTCTTGTCTTCTGATAAGAATACTCCAAAGCATTGTATTGAGTACTTCATGTATGTATCTACACTTGTTATATTTCACATATCTGTGATGTATAAAAATGGTTCTGCTTCAGTTATGTGGTTTGCAAACCTTATTTTTGAATTGAAGTGTTCACCATTATTTTGTGTCCCTATGTGACTACTGCCTGGTCGTGTAGTGTATATATACCTTCTACTTGACATTTTTCAGTTATCCATGTCTGCATTGACAGGTCTGGGTGATAATATGCCTATCTCACAAATTTTCTCTACAGTGTCATCTGATAATTGTCAGCCTGTCCCACTCTCCTACTGGGTTTATTTGCTTGTCAAATAAACAAGCAGTCTGTAGCAGAAAATGTCAAGTTTCAATTATTTTATTGCTTGCTGATGCCAGTAAACTGTTTTAAAGCCAGAATGTGTTTAGATATTCATAATGAGTAAACCACACGAGAGTGCTTTAGCTTAAGCATACATCACAGAATTTTGCTTTATAAAGATATTGAAAATTGTCAATGGCTCTTTATTTGATAATGGCCTAAATTGTTCCAAGAAGTGTCAAATTAGTAGCAAGTCACATTTTACTAAAAGAGGTACAGAACTTTTTAATGCATTAAATTTTTATTACTTGTGATGTCCAAGTCTCCTGTGAGTATGACTGCTAGTCTTTAAAATCATTCCTAATGTGATATTTAAATTAGACTGATTTTTATTAAAATATTATTCCACCCTAAGGAAAGATGCAATCTGCTAAAATGTAGCCATTATTACAGCAGTAGAAAACTATGTATGGCCCATGTACTTTAATGTTAAATCGTAATATCTAAAATGAATACTCTTTTAAACAGTCGTACTGTTTTATGCATCCACTTTCAAAATGGAAAAGATTGAAGGGTTATGCCAGTGAATAAAGTTTGATAGAATTTAAGTGATGATCTCATTTTACAAAACGATGACCACCTATCTGCATTTATACTGTAGATTTAAAGAAAAACAATACATTAAGTGTTGTGTTCTGTTTATATCTCACAGAAATGATTCAAAGAGTCCTACAAAAGGCATAGTTCATACAAGGATAGTGCAATACAGCTCAGTGCAGAAGGTAATCACAGACTGCTTTCCATTGTATACAGTATGTTTTACTGTCTCAGACCTTTTTTTAGCCTTTTGGTTGTATTGTGTCCATATTTTTGAACGTTTCCTTGTAATTCCAATCACTGTGTGGACAGCACTAGTGAGTTGATAAGGTTAGCTGCAACATAGAGCTGGACTTATTCCATATCAAATGAATTCCACATTCATGATGACCCATAAACACTGCAATATCTGTTGGTATGTACAACTGCAAATGGTGTTTTGTATGGGACATTATAAGTGCACCGCATCATTATGTATATACTTTTAATTTGCTTAGGATACTATTTCATTATGAGCTTTTCTTTCCAGATTACCAACGTGAAATCATTAATGGAACAGTGTGGTTTACTTGTGTAAACTCATGAAAAGAAGCATGTCTCTGAGGAATGTGCTAATAGCCATTGCATTTGATATGCTAAACAAGATGTGAAATTGTTCTGCCCCCAACCAGGATTTCTTTATAGGATTTTCACTTCTACTAAGGAAATAAAAATGTTTTCCTTGATGATTGCATATTTGTAGTAGGCCCATGAAGAGGAACTTAACAGGAGAAAGCGCATATAGACTCCTAAACATTTGGAGTTTGTTTTCTAAATGAAATGCAGAGTATGGAAAAGTATATCTCTTGTTATACTTTGTTTTTGTCTCTGTACTCTGCAAACACCACCCTCATCCTGGTTACTACAAGTCTGTGACCTGCCTTTTATTAGTCTGAATTGTGTTGCATTCCTTCTTTTTTTTCCTTTCACAGTGCATTCCTATGTCTGACCTCAGCCCCCCCCCCCCCATTCAGTTCACTGGTGATCTTATTCTCTAGGGTTTTCAACATGGTGCATTTCCTCTGTCACTAAAACACATACAGATAATACAGCACTATACCTTTTTTTACATTTTCTTTTGCTGTTTTTAGCCTCCGCTGAACAAATTTTATCAGATACAACTGGGCAGAGCCTATTGACTCCATGACATAGAATGATAACGCCCTGACTATGATGTAGATGGCTTACATATGTTCCTGACTATGATGTAGATGGCTTACATATGTTCCTGACTATGATGTAGATGGCTTACATATGTTCCTGACTATGATGTAGATGGCTTACATATGTTCCTGACTATGATGTAGATGGCTTACATATGTTCCTGACTATGATGTAGATGGCTTACATATGTTCCTGACTATGATGTAGATGGCTTACATATGTTCCTGACTATGATGTAGATGGCTTACATATGTTCCTGACTATGATGTAGATGGCTTACATATGTTCCTGACTATGATGTAGATGGCTTACATATGTTCCTGACTATGATGTAGATGGCTTACATATGTTTAGAATCTGTCACTGGAAGAGCAATGATGGTAATGATGGGAGTGAGTAACATCAAATAACAGGTCCCCCTTCTGGGAGGATGGAGTGGTGCTTCTGTTCAGATGATTACTACTGTGCAAGTGGAAGCATGCAGTGCAAAGAACTGGCCAGAACAGGGGCTTGGGCATGGTGATCATATTACAGTATCACTGCATATGGTTAAAGCACACACATGCATGGTGGAGCATGTCCTATGGTAATATAAAGGTTCCTACTAGCTGCAAAGGGCGGAGATATGGCCTTATAATTAATCCATTGTTAGGATGTCACTGATGGCATAATCAACTAATGTGAGCAGCTGCACAATGGCCTTTGCAGTCTACTGTTATGGTGGTACTGAGATATCTTGTATGTGAAAAGAAAGGAGGTCATGACTGATTGTGAATGGTCAACAGACAGAAAAAAAGCAAAAAAAATCACTTAAGTATGTATGAATTGTATGCTGGTTAACTAAAATGAGGGTGCCATTTGCTGGGATTGCCAGTGAGCATTAGAGTAGTTGGTACAAATGTAAACATAACTGAAGATAATACAGCTACGACAGAGGTTGGTTGCATCACAAAGATGCATTTGCTTTCTTTGCATGCTAATATTTGTCTTTAAATGTAGCATAGTGTAGTATGTGTGTGCCTCAGACCATTTCTGGCACACAAATATAATCCAGTAAGATGTCTAAAGGAATACTATATGGTTAGTCATTTGTATTGGATTTCTTCTGCACCTTCTGGTTGTGGTGGTGGTTGTGTGTAGTATGGTGAATATGTAATCCCTCTGCAAACCCCTTACTTTTTCTTTAACCATTTTCACTTTTGCATCATTGTGAGTGCCAACGACATTTACCTTATATCCATATTTTCATCATCATATCATTCCATAAATTCCAGTCTGCATTTTCCCACTTTTTTTTCACTTTTACATTTCTGCCCAACATTGTACAATTATTTTTTGATACTAACATGAACGTTTCTGTTTGAAATTTTCTACCTCTACAGCTGCTGCTATGTCACCTGCTGTTTAATGTATAACATTTGCATATATCCAAATGACAAAGCAATGACATTTGTAATGGGACTACTTAATTAGTGAACTGAATAAATCAAGAAATGTAGATACCCATTCAAACGTTCTACTGCTCCAAATATGACTGACATCACGATTATTCATGTGAGGGTAAATGATCTTAGAGACAGTATCTAAGGGAGATGCAAAGAAGCATGGTTGAGGTCTTTATGAATGTCTAAAACCACCACGGGTGACAGGACTTGGTTCGAAGGATCCAAAATTTGTCCAACTGAAGTAAACCATGAGCAAAATAGCTGAGAGATATTCAACAACTTTAAAAAGGTAAAAAAAATCAGTCAAGCGCGTTCGCCTGGTTCCTACCAGGCTTTTTCAAGATGTAGAATCCTTACCAAACTGGATTGTTATATACTACTTGAAGTTAACAACTAATTAGTTCAACTTCAATTACAGTTGTTCTAATTACAGATATAAAGCACTAGTGATATCCGTAATATCAAATCTAGCAGCAAGCTAGTGGAATTCATTGCACAAATAAATGTTGATAAAAATGCTTTAAAAATTTGCAATATTGCATCTATACGAGCTCTTATAGGTATTAAACATGCAGATAAATAAATAAATAAATAGATAAATAGATACAGTCGCTTATCATATTAAAAACATATAGCAAATAATAATTCATGAATTTCATTCATATACATCTTCTGCAGCACCAATCTATATTGTTGTTTGCTAGACTATAAGGCCCAATTTAATTATAAAAATTAAGTGTACCATTAATTACCAAAACAATAAAATACAGTAGGGACTTCCCAGTCTAGAAAAATGAAAATAAAACCTAAAAAGTAATGTGTGACCAACTCATAATTTTTCTCTATTTAATTTTAGAACGCTGGCTATACTAATACCTTCATTCAAACCTGGAATTTTCGTGACATTTAGCTTAAGTTGCCACATCAATTTCTTGTTTTCCAACCGGGTCTCCCAGTCACCCCCTCTGGGGTCCTGAGTGACTTGATCCAAAACCAGAAATTTTAAATTCATTTTACTACAGATCAAAAAATGCTTGCAAAAGGCGTTGGTATCCTTTTCCTTTGAAATCTCATATAGATGCTCATATATCCTTTTTCTTAGTGGTCTCTCGGTCTTGCCTATATGAAAACTACCGCATTCAGTGCAGGTACCGAGATAAACCACCCCTTTGGATGCACAATTAAAGTAGCCCTGGGTACTAACTCAAAAATTTCTGGATGGAATAAAGAGATTACTTTGGTCATGAATGTAGGCGCATTGCTTACATGCACCACATTTAAAAGTACCTACTTTGTTGCAAAGATACAAATCCTTTTTGTACCTGTAGCCACCTTCCAACAAACCCTTTAAGTTGGTGTCTCTCCTTCTTGTAAAACCAGGCTTGTCAGGAATGATTTTGTTAATGTTATCCTGCAATGTCAAAAGTGGCCAATATGTAAGAATGGATGCTTCTATATGCTGGGAGTCTCTAGTGTAGGTATAAATAAAATTACTGCTTTGTAAACATTATGATAAGCGACTGTATCTATTTATCTATTTATTTATTTATTTATCTGCATGTTTAATACCTATAAGAGCTCGTATAGATGCAATATTGCAAATTTTTAAAGCATTTTTATCAACATTTATTTGTGCAATGAATTTCACTAGCTTGCTGCTAGATTTGATATTACGGATGTCACTGGTGCTTTAAATCTGTAATTAGAACAACTGTAATTGAAGTTGAACTAATTAGTTGTTAACTTCAAGTAGTATATAACAATCCAGTTTGGTAAGGATTCTACATCTTGAAAAAGCCTGGTAGGAACCAGGCGAAAGTGCTTGACTGATTTTTTACCTTTTTATATTTCTTAAAGAATAAAAGTTGTTGAATATCTCTCAGCTATTTTGCTCGTGATTTTCTTCAGTTGGACAAATTTTGGATCCTTCGAACCAAGTCCTGTCACCCGTGGTGGTTTTTAAGCTTTGGATTTTGGATTTTGTATTGCAGTGTTTTTTTGGTCTTGTTGTGTGTTACCATGGCGGAAGGCTTGGATCAAATTAATTTTCTGGACACTCCGGTACTACTACGTAATGAATTAGATGACGCACCGGTGTCATGCAGTGAATTCAACCAGGTACTAGTGCTTTTAATGCAAATGAACAAGCTTCTAAGTACACGCAGTAGCAGTTGTAATGTTTCATTACGTGGTAATCAGCAGCAAGATTTGGATAAAAGAAATGCCAACCCTCACTCTAGAAAGCCGAATGGTGTAGCAAGAGGGAATTCTTCCGATGATATTTTACTGGTGGGGGCTGATACCCAGGAGGAGCAGGAAGCTAGACAATCAAGTCGGAACAATGTGCATGGATCCCAGCATAAGGATTTTAATTTTCACGCTTGGACTGAGAAGCAGTTTACGTTTAAACAAAGTACTGATTTCTACACTCAGGGGCATTCTAATTGCATGGAACTTGACTTTGAAAAACTAAATGACAGGTTATATGCCTATAAAAACAGGCAATTAGAGATAGATTACTTGAGGGAATGCATACGAGTAAAGCGCATCCCTAAGGGTCTGCGTTGTTATAAGTTCCCCAACAATGCAGTTTATGGATCTACTCTATACACAAAACTAGTGGAATTATTTGATAAAATGGGTCTGGAAATGTTAAATCTTATTACCCAAGACTATGAAATTAAAGCTAACACCCTGTTAAACGAACTGACTATCCTGAATGATAACATTGTTCAAAATAAGAATTTTCTGAGTATTAAAAGAAGTTATGACAATGTTTTCAACGAAATAGATCAGCATTGTGTAAAAATTATTGACCGCAAAATTAGGAAACTAGAGCGAGACTTGTTTGACTACAGGGATGGAAAGGCATATCCCTTACCATGGAAATTTAAACATCATATTACTAATGACGAGGTAGGGACTGGTTTTGCTGGTAATGCAGACAATCCCAATACCCCACTAATCGAGCCACCTAGGAGGAGTGAGCGGTTGGCGCAGAAAAGTAGCAACAACCAACATCAGGTTTTTCAGTATCCCCAGGGCAGACCAGGGGGGAGGAACACAACTTTTTACCAAAAGAATTGGAACAGGGCACGCAAGTAATGGAGAACAATGGAATTTGTCTGATAGATAGCAATAGTGAAGATGAGTCTACAGACAAATACCAGGTTTTTAAGAAAGATGGTCTTGCAATATATAATTTTACAGATATTTTAATCTCACCAGAATTTTTTGAATTGTTTACCAGAGGCTTTCAGTTTGTGACCCTACGATCCATGGATCTACCTAGAACACTGGTGGATTTGAAACCTTTTATTAGAAAATTAAACTTAGCTTTGTTTTTTAAAGGGCAAACTGCTGTTAATCACGTTAACATTAGCAGCAGTACCTTTAATCCACCTACCCATCCCAGTCTAAACATTTTTGAAGAACTGGTGGAAACGGACCTAAGAAAGAAGCATCTTCTAGGTTCAAACTCACCACCTAACAATTTTGATTTTTACGTACAGCAACTAACTCATTTAAAGAGGAAGGTATACGTGTGATGAAACCCGACAAGGGTGGGGGGGGTGGTCTTAATGTATCACTGGGCTTATGAAACACACATTTACAATATGCTGCAGGATGAAGTGACTTACGAATTAGTTTCGAGAAATGAGCTCAACATAGCGTACTCTAAGATTAACTATATGTTGAGTGACCATTTAACGCAGGGTTTTATTAACGAGAAACTATATAATTATTTGTATGTTGCTAAACCTAGGATCCCGGTTATTTTCGGGATCTCCAAGGTACATAAAGGATTGAACCCACTGAAATTTAGACCGATAGTAGCAGGTGCAGGGGGAATTACAGAACCTTTGGGTAAGTTTATAGACCAGACCCTGAAGAATTTTGTTTCAACTTTGAGTTTAATTTGTAAGGACTCTTGGGAATTCCTCAGTGACATTCATCAAAACCTATACCACTCCAATTTGTTGATGGCAACCATTGACTTCATAGAGCTGTTTCCGAGTATTCCCCATGTGACGGGATTGGAATGGTTTAATGAGGTCCTAGCAACAGAATCTGAATTTAGTAATGGTATGGTTAATCTATTGGTGGAATTTATGGAGGTGGTGCTTCACAACAATTTTATATATTTTAACGGAGAGTTTTTCAGGCAAAAGAAAGGGGTAGTGATGGGCTCAGCCTGTGCCTCTACATACGCTAATATAGTACTACACCTATGGGAGAACAAGTTTATATTTTCATCTAGCTGGGTAGGGCAAATTGTATATTACAAGCGATACCTAGATGACATCTGTATACTTTGGAATGGTGACATGGATAGTTTTCTGGACTTTGTCACTTACATTAATTCCACTACTGATTTTTTAGCTTTCACACATGAAGTCAATGACAAATCACTACATTACTTGGATGTTCTTTTAAGTAAGGACCAGGTTAACAATCTTTTTCATTCCCAAATTTACAGGAAGAGAACCTTTTCTAACACCTTTTTACACTTTGATAGTGGTCATCCGTTTTATCAGAAAAAAGGTATTGTAAAAGGACAACTCATTCGAGCATCCAGAATGGCAAGTACCTTAGCACTTTTTTTAAATGAGGTTGATTTTCTGAAGAAACTCATTTTAGAGAGGGGCTACCCAATTCATCTGGTGGAAAATTTGATCAAAGAAGTTTTACAAGAGAGGGAATCAAAATACCCACCACTACTTGGTAAAGGTAGGGGTTTGATACCAACTATTGCCACTGGCCAATGTTTACAAAGCAGTAATTTTATTTATACCTACACTAGAGACTCCCAGCATATAGAAGCATCCATTCTTACATATTGGCCACTTTTGACATTGCAGGATAACATTAACAAAATCATTCCTGACAAGCCTGGTTTTACAAGAAGGAGAGATACCAACTTAAAGGGTTTGTTGGAAGGTGGCTACAGGTACAAAAAGGATTTGTATCTTTGCAACAAAGTAGGTACTTTTAAATGTGGTGCATGTAAGCAATAGGTTCATAGGTTCATAGGTTTATACTAGGCTATCTGCCCTAAGGCATTTATAAGCCTAGCCCAAATTTTTGTGGCTTACGCCACCCCTTATATGAAAAAATACTGTGCCCATTAGTTTGTTGTGCCTCTGTCCAGCAGTGACACAGAGATGATTCCCAGGATAAACCTACGATCTCCCATCCACAGGTCAAGATTTCTCTTGAACAGAGCCAGCGAGGTGCTCTGC
The DNA here is from genome assembly GCF_019279795.1 of Protopterus annectens. Classification (NCBI taxonomy): domain Eukaryota; kingdom Metazoa; phylum Chordata; order Ceratodontiformes; family Protopteridae; genus Protopterus; species Protopterus annectens. The sequence goes on along the minus strand of NC_056739.1, from coordinate 1,013,728,923 downwards.
CTCACATGGACCGGGATTTTATTCCACAGCATAGGGAGTCTCTGAGTGATAAATCTATCCCTCCAGCACGTCCTATTTATATCCGTGCTAAGGTTTAAGTCGCTTGCTCTAGTGGTTTTGGTGGATTTAGATTTTTTGAGGTGGAGCATGTCCATTAATTCCGGGTTGGACATGGCCTTGTATGTCAGGCACATGTCACCTCTGAGCAGATGGTATGCAACTGAATAGAGCTGGAGTTTCTTCAATCTGGCAGCATATGACAGATTTTGGAGTCCCTTTATCCTTTTGGTGAGGAACTTTTGGGGTCTCTCCAATTGCTGCAAATGTCGGGTGCAATACATCCCGAATGGGGCATTGTACTCGATCATTGGTCTGATAAGTGAAGAGTACAGGGGAACAATGACCTCACTAGATCTGGATGTGAATCCCTTCATGATCAGGTGGGCAATGTAGAAGGTCTTTCTAACCACTTTAGCAACATGAGTGTCAAAAGAAAGGCCACTGTCAACCTGGGTCCCCAGGTCCCTGATAACCTCTTCTGTGCTTAGTGGATTGTCACCTATATGGTAGCTTGGGGTTACCTTGTTTTTCCCGAAGGGTATGACTATACATTTTTTGGCGTTTAACTTCAGGCCATGGCTCTGGCACCAGCTATCTGTTTCCATGAGTCCCTTCTGAAGGATATCTGTGTCCGATGCACTTTCCACTATGGCGCCCAGTTTGCAGTCATCTGCAAACTTTGTCAGCCAAAGTCCTCCCATGTTGGCCTGTACTTCTGAGAAGTAGATGCCGAACAATAGGGGGCCAAGTACCATGCCCTGTGGGACACCGCTTGTGACCGGCTTGGAGTCTGACATAGTGCCAGCAACTCTAACCCTGTGGGTTCTGTCCTTAAGCCAGTTTGCAACCCATCTTGTGACATATGGGTTTACATTTAAGCTGGTAAGTTTTTCTACAATACCCGAGTGGGGTATTGTGTCGAAGGCCTTTGCAAGGTCAAGGTAGGCTGTATGGACTGCCTTTCCCTCATCAATGGCCTTGGTGACTGTTTCAAAGAAGTTGACCAAGTTCAAAAGGCATGATCTGCCCTTGACGAAGCCAAACTGGGTCGGGTCCAATGTCTGCAAGTCCCCTATATCTTTGTTTATGAGCTCCATTATGATCCACTCCATAGCTTTGCAGACTAGACTTGTTAAGCTTATGGGGCAGTAATTACCAGGGTCCGTAGAGGCACTGCCTTTGTGGAGTGGGACCACAGTTGCTGTACGCCACTCCTTGGGCACGTATCCTGTGGTAAGGCTGAGATTAAACAGCTGCCTTATGTGCAGGTTTAATTCCTCATTTAGCTCGTGTAGCACACAGCCGGGGACACCATCCGGTCCCATTGATGCTGTGTTTTTAGCTTTAGAGAGAGCAGCTTTTACCTGCACATTTGAGATGTCTGGGAGGATACACTCTGCTGGGATAGTTATCTCTCCTTTGGGGGAGAGAGGGGGGTGAAGTTTGCACTGAACCTGTCTGCCAGTATGTTGGCAATGTCTGTGGGTTCAGTGATTTTTGTATCATTTTGGACTAATTCTGAGCATATCTGGGAGTTTCCACCCAGGTTCCTAACATAGCTGAAAAAGGCCTTATGATTGTCCTTTGAATCCATGGCAATTTTTCTCTCAAAATTGGCCTTAGTTGATTTTATGAGTGCTCGTATTTTTTTACTAATAATGTTCAGGGGTGACTTCCCTTTTATGGATTTTGTTCTATCATGTAATAGCTTTCTCCTCTTATTGTAAAGTTTGTTAATGGCGGGGGTCCACCAGACTGTACGTTTGCCCTTTGTGAAAAGAGTCTTGGTTTTATTTGGGATTGCCTGATCCATGCAGTCCTGGAGGTGTTCATAGAAGGCATTTGTAAGGGCTTCCGCAGCTTGGGTTGTGGTTTCCACTGGCTCAGGGGCCTTGAAAGATACCACACCAGTCTTGAGTAGTGTGAAGTTTGCTTTAGAGAAGTTCTTCACTGTGGTCTTTTTTGTTTGGGGTGGGGGCAGGATGTGGATTTCCAGTGAGATTAGTTTATGATCAGATCTCACCAATGAGGGATATACTTCCGGTGTGGAGCATTTTGTCCCCATGTTTGTGATAATGAGATCTAGTATATTTTCTCCTCTCGTGGGAACAGTGACTAGCTGTTCCATGGCATTTGAATTTATGAACTCCAGGAACCGTTGGGCTAGAAAGTTAGGGCTTGAGTAATGTTCCCAGTCTATATTCGGGTAGTTGAAGTCACCCAATATGATGGTGTTTGGAGATACATTTATACCCTCCAGTGTCTTAAGGAAGGCTGTGTGGGGTTCCTGAGTTTGAAAGGGTGGCCTGTAGCATGCTACAATTTGTAGAGCAGTTTTGCCTATGGTTAATTGCACCTGGATGGTTTCCGAAGCTTCGTGCATTGCCACCAACCTGGAGGTGTGGGTATCCTTTATGAATATGGATACACCAACTCCTTTTGTGGTGTGGTCCGGGTTTTGGGGCCGGAACGCATGATATGAGGTAAAACCTAATAGTGCCGGGGTGCTCTCAGGAGCCTTGAACCAGGTTTCAGTTACAGCACAGACATCGATGTTCTCCATACTGAGAAGGGCCTCAAGTGCGTGCATTTTGAGATTTAGACTTCTGGCATTGAGCAGCATTACCCTCAGTTTCTTCCCATTTTTGTTTTCTAGGGTGGTAGGTTTAGAATTTGAGCCTTGCCTAAAAAGGCACTATGGGGGTGGCAAGAGCCTTAGCCAATATCCGGAATCCCAGGGGTGACAGGTGCAAGCCGTCCCTTGCGAAGCAGCGTGGCTTGTCAAGCATGTCATTCCAGGCAGACAGACACTGGATCCCCTTAGAATGACACCAGACATTAAGCCAATTGTTAAAGCTGATCATCTTGTCTCTATATTGTGGCATCATTCTTGGTGAAGGAAGGATACTGCTCAGGGTCAGGGTCATACCTGCCTGGGCTACATGATCTGAGAGCTCCTCTATGTCTCTTTTCATGTAGTCCAGGGAGGTACGTCTCAGGTCGTTCACACCAGCATGGACAATGACTGTGTCATATTTGTACTTGCCGTGGAGTGACCTGAGTGCTTGTGTTATGTGGCGGATTCTAGCGCCTGATAGGCAGCTTACTGTGACCCTCTCCTTGTTCAGCCTGGTGAGTGGGACGTCAGTGTGTCTGTCTATAGAGTCACCTATGACAAGTATGTTTGGTGTTGTATTTGGCCTTAAGGGGTGTGACTGCTTTGCACACTGCTTTTGTGGTTTATGTGTTGCTTGTGGGGTGTCTTGAGGTAGCAGTTGTTTGGGTGTCTGCTTTGGAGGCCTCTGCTGTTTAGGTAAATTTTTACTCAGAGCCTCTGAGTATGTCTTTGTGTGTTTATGTGTTTGATTCAGTGGTGTGGTAGCATTATGTGAGGCTGGTTTTGTGGTGTGTGTAGTTGCCTTCTCCTCCTGCCTGGTCTTGCCAGTCCTGAGTTGAGAGAGCTCAGCCTCCAGTTTGGCTAAATAGCTGCATCTCTCGCAAGTATTTGTGTTATGTGGGAGGAGAGGGTTGTCTGTGTACATGAGGCAGTTATAACATTGCCTCAAGATTCCCAGATTCACCAGCTGGACCGGAGAGGAGATTGACAACTGACCTTTGGACATGCTAGAATAATATTGGGAATTCCTTAATAATTGAAAACAAGGGCCAGTGGGGAGTGGGGGTGTAGTGCTTTTAATTTTTAGTGCTGACTTATATAATTGATTTAGTGAGCAAGTGCCAGGTAACTTGAGTGCAATGTGTTACAAGTAACTAAATGCAAAAACGACAAACAGTAACTTTCTTTCAAGTGAAACAAGGAACTAGTACAGTAAGCAATGCAGATATCACTAGTGATCCACAGAAGCTGAGAAGTTGCGATTAGGTGGAATTAGCTTCCAGGAAATAACAAGCAAACAAACAACAAGCATATAAACAAAGCTAGATTCAGCAGGCCTGGATCTAGTCTATGCTAGAGCAAACAAGGTGTACCAATTTCAGTAAGATACAGTTTAAATATTCAGGCACTATAAACCTTTAACCAGAAATTCCCAGCTCAGAAGGGCAGAGTCCAGCCTCTTCTCCCACAAGAGTGCAGACCACGAACCTTCTTAATGTAAAATTACTGGCCTGAAGCCCAAGTGCCTAAACTAGAACTAATACACTTGGACACTGGGCTCTCAATCAGCAGTTCCCAACTTAGAAGGATGAAAGCTACCTGTCCTGCCACCACAGTGCTTGCCACAAACCTTCCTAATGTAAAACAACTGGTCTGAAGCCCAAGTGCTTAATCTGCGCCTACATTCATGACCAAAGTAATCTCTTTATTCCATCCAGAAATTTTAGAGTTAGTACCCAGGGCTACTTTAATTGTGCATCCAAAGGGGTGGTTTATCTCGGTACCTGCATTGAATGCTGTAGTTTTTATATAGGCAAGACCAAGAGACCACTAAGAAAAAGGATATATGAGCATCTATATGAGATTTCAAAGGAAAAGGATACCAACGCCTTTTACAAGCATTTTTTGGTCTGTAGTAAAATGAATTTAAAATTTCTGGTTTTGGATCAAGTCACTCAGGACCCCAGAAGGGGTGACAGGGAGACGCGGTTGGAAAACAAGGAATTGATGTGGCAACTTAAGCTAAATGCCACAAAAATTCCAGGTTTGAACGAAGGTATTAGTATAGCCAGCGTTCTAAAATTAAATAGAGAAAAATTATGAGTTGGTCACACATTACTTTTTAGGTTTTATTTTCATTTTTATTTTTCTAGACTGGGAAGTCCCTACTGTATTTTATTGTTTTGGTAATTAATGGTACACTTAATTTTTATAATTAAATTGGGCCTTATAGTCTAGCAAACAACAAAATAGATTGGTGCTGCAGAAGATGTATATGAATGAAATTCATGAATTATTTGCTACATGTTTTTAATATGATAAACGACTGTATCTATTTATCTATTTATTTATTTATTTATCTGCATGTTTAATACCTATAAGAGCTCGTATAGATGCAATATTGCAAATTTTTAAAGCATTTTTATCAACATTTATTTGTGCAATGAATTTCACTAGCTTGCTGCTAGATTTGATATTACGGATGTCACTGGTGCTTTAAATCTGTAATTAGAACAACTGTAATTGAAGTTGAACTAATTAGTTGTTAACTTCAAGTAGTATATAACAATCCAGTTTGGTAAGGATTCTACATCTTGAAAAAGCCTGGTAGGAACCAGGCGAAAGCACTTGACTGATTTTTTACCTTTTTATATTTCTTAAAGAATAAAAGTTGTTGAATATCTCTCAGCTATTTTGCTCGTGATTTTCTTCAGTTGGACAAATTTTGGATCCTTCGAACCAAGTCCTGTCACCCGTGGTGGTTTTTAAGCTTTGGATTTTGTATTGCAGTGGTTTTTTGGTCTTTATGAATGTCACTGAGACAGTTTTAAGTGCTTCACTACCAAGTGTGGTAGTCATACCTCATTTTAAATATAAAGACAGTGGACTTCAATAATTTTCTGGTTAACTGGTATCAGTCCAGGGGGGGACCTCAGTGTTTATCAGTGTGGAAGGCAATGCTTTCCAGGCCAACTTACTTCACTTGGGATGGCTTTCACTTTTCAAATGTTTTTGTCTCTCATAATGTCTGTAGCATCTGTTGCCCCATAGTGCTTTATTAGGCAGAGTTTGAGTACTGGACATCCCAGTCTAACACATTCCAATTCAGCCACCATTACAATGACGTTACTTATTGCTAGCAGTCAAAGCGATAAAAGGCCAGTACATATGAACTGCCTGAATTATGAAGATATCCATAGTGGTGCTATTACAGAAAAAGGGTTACATTGTTCTAAAACACACTTTTCATACCTAGATTCAGCATCTAATATGCATTCAGTCCATCAGTATCTTATTGGGAGATAGCTACTATATTTATCCAAACTCTTATATCATAATTTCTCATGCTACTGAACCTTGAACTCCAGGCCAGCCTAATGAAATTGAAAAAAAATATGACTTTATCGTTAACTACTGATCGCTTTTTCAGTTCACCTACTGAGCACAATGTATATTAAGCCATGTAGATGATCCAGCAATGGAATGCACTAACCATGGGTAACAGAACTACTTGCCCAAGTTGAGACATTACATATCATATGAATATGGAATAATCCTCACCTTTGTCAGTGCTAGCATAATCAAATTTCTCTCCAAAAACCAAAGGTACAAGTCTTCTTGACCTTGTCCTTAGAAAGATTTCTCATACCTCTACCTTTCAGATCTATTTCAGATCATTTTTTTCAGCAAAGTATTGATAGCCCACCCCTGCCATACCCACAAATGCTTCCAATTACAGCCACTTTCTTGACTTCACCTCATATGTCTCACTTCATCAAATGAATGAAAAAAATTGTACATTCCAAGTTATTGCAACCCCCCCCCCCCCCATCCCCAATGCTTCTCAACTCTCCCTGCCTTTGTCTCATAGTTTTTCTCTGTTCTCCACAATGTTGGATTTTCTGTTAAATAACTGCTGAGGAGTACAGTGAGTCAAAAAATCAACAACAAAAAAAGCTGAAGTATATCTACATTCTCTTTTGTATGCACACACACACAAGTACATGCAGTTAAGTCTGCTTGTCTTAGCAAGTCTATTTTTTTGTATTTTTAAAGTTCTGCACATTTTTTCTTTAATCATAGTTTGTGCTGAGGCTTGATTTTATAATAGATTTAACAGAGCATCTTTAGTTGTGGTTAATAGTTCAGGCTGTTCATATTTCACAGGTAATCTAGGATATTTTTTCTTCTGCTTCATGCCTTGAGATCTGAGTTTTTCATTTAAGTTAGTTAAATCATTTGTGTACACCTGCATATTTTATTACAGCTTAAGTATTTCAGCTTTATTTTCAGCAATTCTTATTTCAGAATGACTCAGTCTTTTGGGTATTTCAGTTAATATTATGTTCATATTTATGTTCAATTCATTGGATAGATTTTCAGTTGCCTGGTGAAATCATGATAGTGCAGCTTTTATTTCTTCTTTTGTAAAGTACTTTGTTTTAGTTTTAGCACTGGATTATTTTGTTTTCTACTGGTTTTACATCTGTTGCTTCTATTTTATCTTTTACAGGCTGCCATTGAAGAGAGTTTTGTCATGATAATCGGTGAATCCATGCCTTCCATTTCTTGAAACATGTTGGTTCAGTAGAAATTAAGTCCATACCTCTCAATCTCTAAGCACAAGAAATGTGAACAAAGCTAAAGGTGACATGGAGACAAAGGCCCCAAATGAGGGACAAATTATAAATATTGCCCTTATAAACTTAGAAAGCTGCAAAATAATAGGTTTTATGTTAGCATACATTTTCTGAGGGACATAACCTGCAACTCAAATGTGCGACATTATTTAATGACGTCAATCCTTAATGATTTGACACAAAATCCCAATTTTTATGAGGAACAGACCAAAAGTATGAGGCAAAAAACAAGTGACATTCTGCAAAAATCTGGACAGTTGAGAGGTACAATATGTTAAATCTTATTTTAAATGTCTTTTTATTATTTTTTCATTTCTTTTTTTTTTAACTTGCCAAACTTAGGGTGCATGGACTGTACCACTCCTGTTATTTTACTGGAAAATGTTATTTATGTTATTTGTTTGTGCTTGGCGTACTTGTGGTTGAATTAAAACTAAAGGTGTTTGCTATCCTGTCTCTGGTACTTGTTTTCTGTGGAGTTTGGTTGGGACATCGCTTGCTTTTCGTGGTTTACTGGAAAATGTGTTTCTAGGTTCCATTTCTGATTAATTTTGCCATAGTGGCAACATCCAACTAGGGTGGTTTTCAGAGACATGAGACAATCACTCTGATAAACTTTCTACAATGTTGCTGGATGCTCATGGATTTTATATAGAGCGTAGTACAGGTGCACTTCACTCTTCAACAGCCATCGTGCCCCTTGAAAATATACGTCATGTATGCTTTGGAACCATGAATGATGACCCCATCAAAAAGCTCCTTGTCCATGACTGAGATGATGTAAACCACCACACATTTACAGACATGGAACACTGTTAAACATTATGGTGACCCATTAAATTACAGACGAGACTTGCAGTTTGTTACCTGTGTTGTGTGCCATCTTAAATAATATGGTAGTATAGAAGCATCTACAACATGGGAACAATGCTGTATTTCCTGAAAGACCTGCCTCAAAGCAGATTTTGGAAGCAGTGTCATTGGAGTAACTGGCTACAGCAGCACCCCATGCAAGGCAAAACTGGTGCAGTAATTTGCAGTCTTAATTATAAAAAAAAACACAAATAAATGGGTCAGTTCTCTGGTATGGCATAAATAAACAAGAAGCACCACAAAACCAGCACTGCAGAGGTGGTATAGCCCAAATGAATCACTTTTTTTAAAAAATCTTGCTACAGTGGCTTAGCGCTTTCATCCAAATACAAATAGACATCATCAGAACTGTTAAGGCAAATTGACTGTCCCAATAAATAAACTTCTTAAAAAACATGTGACCAAGTTCATTGTCACATCACCTTAAAAGCATACTAATGACAAAAATATGATATATATATATATATATATATATATATATATATATTTAACTTGTTAAAAACAATTTAAATATATGCTTGTGATCTCAACTCTTAAAGTATTTCTTAGTCTATTTAAAAAAATACTAAATCTTTAAACAATTATACTTTAATTCAGTAGCTATTGATATGCTCTTTAAACCTGGTGGGGATCTCATCTGCCACTTCAGTTCTTTCCCCATTAAAAGAGATATCCACTTTTTCCAAAATCTTCTTCTTCTTCTTCTTCTTCTTCTTCTTCTTCTTCTTTTGACTTTTCCCAGTTAGGGGTCACCACAGCAGATCACCTGCCCACTCATGATTGGCAGTGGAGTTTTACAGTGTCGAGTTACCAGGCTGGCACCCAAGCTTCCACAGAAGGCACACACACACACACACACACACACACACACACACACACACACACACACACACACACACACACACACATGCACGCACTCATGCCTAGGGCCAATTTAGAGTGTCCAATCCACCTACAGCATGTCTTTAGGATGTGGGAGGAAACTGGAGCACCCGGAAAAAACCCACGCGGCCACAGGGAGAACATGCAGACTCCGCACAGAAGGTACCCCAGCCAAGGATCAAACCAGAGAACCTCTTGCTATGAAGCATAAAATGTTTAAAGGATATTCTAGAGAATGCTTTGCCAATGCACTTTTATTGTTCTGCCTACTAATACTGTAAATATGTTGATATATACTAGCATTCAAATAATGAATTGTTTTACCTACATAAAATGCAGAACATGTCTGACATCATGCCAGATACATAACATAACTCTCTTGGTACTACAGTTAAATTGTGTTTTTTTCCTCCACCTAACAACTATTGGAATGCTCACTGAATTTTTATTGGTGTTTAACAACACTGCTAACACCCCCTCATTTTTAGTTATGAAGTCCTGATTTATTCCCATGTTGTTAATTCTTTTCTCAAGAATATTTTTAATATTAGATTTTTTTAACACAAAACTGCGTTTCTCACTTACAACAAATTCAGGCACTCTGAAGTTGTTCAGTATTGCCTAGTGTTCTGTATAATGTTCCTGATGGCATTTAAGTCTATGGAATAGTCAAAAACAAGCTTGCCAACATTGTCTATAGATGGTATATTAGAATGTTTCTCTGACTGTTTGTCATTTTCCACTTTTTTTAAGTTGACTCAAGCCAGCTTTTAATATTGGATCATAATTTAATTTCTCCCAAGTTTTAACCCTCTCCAATATATGACATTGGGAGAATGTCGCATTGCAATGTCTTTTCATTGTTTGAAGTATTCCTCTTCAAAATAAATATAGTTATTTGACAAAGGTAAGTCCATAAATTCATTGATGAGTCTAATATGTACTGTCCAAATGTGTTATCCAAAGGAATAAGCTTATGGAACCATTCAAGGCCTAACTGATGAGGAATACCAGAAAATAAACTTTTAATGTCCATTATAATAAAATATGATTCTATAGTAATATTGCCACTTTTTGTGAGTAAACACATCATCCTGTTGACATAATTACAAGACTCCATCACAAGATCCCCCTCCCTTGTCTGGATTCATGTATCTCGCCTTTTTAGACATTTCATCTAATATTGTCATTTCTTCTTGTATCAAGTTATAGATTTTTCTACCACAGGGACTTTTAAAGCTTTTCTAATGTCCACCTCACACAACTTTTCAAATGTATGTTTCTTTGGATGGAGAGGTGGATTAAAAGTGCTACAACATATAAAAAATACAGTTAGCTGTTTGTCAGCAAAATACGTCCTTAGGGTTAATCTCCTTGTAAACAGTTTAAGGTCTAACAATGTGGCAGCAATATCCACATGACTAGTCAGGACAAAATTAAAACCATTGATGAATAAAACATGTTAAGTCTGTTCAATGTGAATGTCATTAAAATTATATATTTTGAAATTGAAAAAAAGAAGTAAGTTTCACAGTACTTGTTGACATAGCAGAGGGAAAATAAATAAAATCTAGTTCCTTTCCTCATTCCAAAATTCCACACTATGTTGATGGTGGGATTTGTTTTCATTCTGTTCCTGCCCTTCTTGAAATGACCATAACTACATGTCACATTAGATGCCCTCTGTATGGCTATTCTCTCTCACGACATTTCAGTTGGACTGTGCCCAATAGGGTTAATTCATTGTTATGTTTTTTTGAACTGTTATCACTTGTATTGTCCATTTCAAAATTGCTTGGAGCATTATATTTACGCTTGTTCCCCGATCTTCCAATACTATTGGGGTACAGCTTTTTATTGTCCATCTCTTTCATTAGCTTCTAGTTTTTTGTCTCCAATTATTGACCGAGAAATAGATTAAGATATAGAGATCACAAGTAGGCATGTTTTAATTATATTTAAATTGTTTTTAAAAGCAATATATATTTCAATGTTTTTATTTCATTTATTGCACCTTTAAGTTGGAGTGACAGAGAACTGGTTCACTTTTTTAATTAGTATATTTATTGGGGAAGTTAATTTGTCTTAATGGTTCTGATGATGCTTATTTGTATTTGGATGAAAGTGCTAAACCACTCTAGCAAAATTTTTTAATAAAGTGATTTAGTGGACTTAGATCACCTCTAGATTGCTGCTTCTGGCATTCTTGTAGTGGTGATTAGCAGCATTATCAAACAGAAAGCACCTGTACTGCAGTTATGCCCATGATAAGCACAGCACAGATTAAAATTGATGGATGGCTTAACACCTCTGTGCTATGTGTTAAACTGTAGAGCCTGGCATTGCTGTGTATCAGACATTGATTTTCCTGCTCAGACCAGATGATATGGTAGGGCACAGTAGTCATTATTTACAAAGGTGGTGTGGGGACACTGGCAGCTGTAAGGGTTATGAGTGGGAGTCATGGTAGCCATGCAGGTGGGAAAAAGGCTGGGTGGTGAGTCAGGGAATAGATTTTCCATTGTTGAGGTAGTGTTTCCAGTCTGTAAACACAGATTAAGTGTATTGAGGAGCCCTGCAGTGCTAGAGCTAGAATGCATTTTGCATAAGAGATAGGGTAGCACATTGGGGGCAGGTACAGGAGCCCTGAGGTGTCCACTTTTATGTTGGGAGCTAAGAGCTGGATGTTATGGACAGGAGGAGATATGTATAGCAATGAACTGCAAGGGACAGAGTGGCCGCCTAGTGTTATACCTCAACAGTGGAACAAGATGATCATAGTTCTTCATGACAAAAAAATTAGCCATGCTCATGTGGGGTGGCTGACTGACAGGTATGCAGTCATTGGAACAGTGAGTGTCATCTGTGGAGCCTGACCTGTGACTATCCATACTGTATATTGACCCTTACACAGAATTAGCTTGTATGTCCTACAGAGACACGAGAGGGCACATGCCTCATGGGATGGACCAATAGCAGGCATATTTGTTCCAAGTCACTATATACCGTGTTATACTTCATACCCTGCATGCCATCCTGCTTTCCATGCAGCAGTCGCTCATTCTTATGTAGTCCATGTGGTATACTCACCGTATTAACCATGGTCTTCTGTTGCAGCTGTCTGTTAATGGATTACTGACCTGTGCATCCATGAACAGATGCCAAGTGTGGTACCCAGCTCAGGAAAATATATGTCTTCATGGTTGTGATTGATACTAACATGCCTCTCCCCTGTTGTGGGGTGTGCCTATCAGAGACAGTGAGGCCAAAGGATATCATCTGTGGTGATGATTCTTTTGTGGGGCTTTCACTGATAGGACAACCAGTATTTAACACATATAATATAGCAGATTCAGCCTGCACCTCCACCATCATCACTTTGAATAAAATGTGTACATGCCCTAAAATTGCTGTGAGTACCTCTGTAATCTGACTGTGCACTGTGCAAACAGCCATCATTATATTCTGGTACAGGTGGATTGCTGATCTCAGGCATATGCCATACTGTTGTGCTGTACTCTCCATCAATGAAAGATGTTAATATATGAAGATCATGCACTTGTGGCACTTTTGGGATATATGCCTCACTCTCCCCAAACCTATGGCAAACAGAATTGTGAACAACATATGGGAAAATGTTTACCTTGTGATGCATCTTGTTACCATTGCAGCACCAGTGTTTCTAGAAAAAAAAAACGATAGGTAGAGCTATTCATCAGTTTACATCTTGAAATATGCATGCTATTAATAATGTGGCACATCCTCCACAGACAGTTAGGCAGTCATCATCAATGCAGCCTCCACATTCAAGCCACAAGCTGTCTGTAATGGTTCACTCATCTGCCCGGACACCGCTGCTAAAATCTTTACTAAATGCCTAGCAAACTGGCTCACTTATAGAACCCACATAATCAAAATAGGGGAAGCCACCTCAAGCAGTAGACCTGTAACAAGTAGCGTACCCCAGGGTTCGGTCTTGGGTCCTCTGTTATTTGGGATATACTTTTCTGAGGTGCAGGCCAAAACCAGTAGGCTATGGCTGACCAAGTTTGTACATGAGTGCAAGCTGGGTGCTGTCATCAATTCTGCTAGGGATGTGGACATTGTCGAAGAGGTCTTACTCGGACAAATGACTGTTGCCAGAAACATGGCCTCAAGCTGAATTCCAAAAAATGCATCATCATCCTCTTTGGGGAGAGTAATATCCACACAAATTATCACATTAATAAGAATGTCCTATGTATGCAATCAGTCGTGAGGGATTTGGGCACCCAAGTTGATAGCAACCTGTCTTTTGACCACCATGTTGCTTCCGTTGTATGAAAAGCCTTCTACATGGCCCACCTCATAAGTAAGGGTATGTCATCCAGGGACAAGGAGGTCATAACATCCCTGTATTCTTCCCTTAAAAGTCCCATTATTGAGTACAACATTTCGGCATGTACCTCACAAAGCACATGCAGCATCTGGAGAGACCACAGATGGTCCACAGCAGGAGAATCCAGGGCCTCAAACATCTACCATACACAGATAGTCTAAAAGCTCTATCCCTCTATTCAGTTTCATAAAGACTTCTCAGAGGTGACCTCTGTCTGGCATACAAGGTGATCCCAGTCCCCACCTTGATGGGAGTACTGTGTATCTGCAAGTCAAGCTCCACTTGAGTAACCCCCATGTGTGGCCTCAACCTGGTCTGTGACATCAACAAGACTTGTTGGCGGGACAGATTTGTATCCCAGAGACTCTCCCATCTATGGAATAGACTGCCTCTCCACATCAAGCAGAGTACCTCTTTACCCCTTTTTAAGTGCAATCTGTATAACTGGATGGGAAACAGAAAATATAAACCTGGGATTCCACCCATGTCTCTGTTGGACAGGGGCATCGAATGATGATTTGTCTAAACATGGGCTAAACTCTTGGCTAGGCTTATAAGGGCCTCAGGGCCAATAGCCTAGTAACCTCCTATGATTCTATACATTTGCAGTCTAGTCCACCAACTCACCAGTTGTCCTCCTGCTTTAGGTTTGCATTGCTCCACTGATGTCACTCATGTGTTCATGCATATTGTCTCTGTATTTTATTTGTTTGGCTCTCAATTACCTTACTTACATAGGAAGAATGCTTGCCAAGTGATCCCAAGGACCATAAGATGCCTAGCCATATACACCTTTAAGTCCTCACACCTGAGTTTGCCTTCCTTTTCAGGAACTTAATGCTTATCAGTCAAATTAAGCATTGCTATACCTGACAATCCTTATTTAACTTTGTGTTTACACATCGAATCATAATGCGTAACCTTAAAGGTAGTCAAAGCAGTATTTTGTTTCACCTGTAGTGGTAACTCTGTTTCACACCCAATCTTAGCAATCTTAATCATGTTATTAAAGACAAGTGAAACAGGACTATTCACCTCACCCTTTATCATTTTTTCAGGACATAGTTATGTGTGATCCTATGCTTGCTCTTACCCCTTTTCTTCCCTTCCTCCTTCCCATTCATACAATGAACTAAGATGACACTTTGCTGTCCTAGCCCTCATTAGCCTACTTAAAGTACCCACATTGCAATGATTAGGAGCTTCCTTGCATGCATGAGCATACACAGACTTGTGTATGGCACCTTACTGTTTTTTGTCATGATGATCTCATGACCACCAATAAAATGGTCAGTTCTCTACACCTCAGTAGCATGATTGCTGTCAGTAACATGGTGTCAGGTTATTTACTACAGAGCCTTTCTTCGAACCTTAGCACTCTTTGTCCTATCACACAGCTATGAGCTGCATCAAGCCATGTCATGCAAACACTGCTCCATGGCATTACAAATGTTTATGAATACCCCATTAATCTCCAACAAGATAAGACAAATGGCATACCCCATTAATCTCCAACAAGATAAGATGAATGGCATACCCCACTAATCTCCGGCAAGATAAGACAAATGGCGTATCTAACATTCTGTTGCAAATCAGAGCTGTGAGAAAGTAAAATTTAAGTACTTAAATGCTCTCACATGTTCAGGCTTTCATTTCATAATGCATTGACCTTCAACAACAGAAAAAGAAAAATAAGCACTATGACTACTTTTTGTTTTAATTGATTTTGCTTCCCAGATTTAATTGCAACTTAAAAAGAAATGTGCAGAAAAATGACAGAAGAGGAACACTACCTAAAATAACAGGAAGAAAAAAGGATATTAAAAGAACACTATTGAGACATGCAATAGTGCCAACAGTAAATAAAACCAGATAAAAGTCATAGGCTAAACAGAAAAAGGATGTTATTTAGTGAACTAATGGAGAAAGGGGAGGATTCATACCTGCCTGGTGGTAGAATGGTAGATATATTAGGAAATGACTGAGTTGATAGAACAGAAAGCCCTTCAAAAACTTTGAGAATAGAAATGGTAAGAAAAGTTAGGGATACAACATAAAATGGTGAGTTCCTATTAAATGATCGAAGACGCATTCTTTTAACAGTGTCTTGATCGAACTTGAAAGCACGAAAAGGCAAAATAGCGAAACGGCATATAAGCTGCTTCCATTATTTTGCCGTTTTCATGACTTGTAATGCAATCTCAGAGTTGGTATATTTAAGTGGGGGGGTGGGGGGCACAGCCCTCCACATCGGGGGTGTGTGGGGGGTGAAGCCCCTGACTTTATGTAATGTTTTAAACATTTTTTGTTGTTGTTTTTTGGAATAGTGATTTTTTTTTTTCCCTTGGAAAAAAATCATTGTTCTAAGCATTCAAGATTGTAAGCTTTCACTTACATGGGTTCGATAAATCATTGTTCGCTTTTTTAAGCGTTCGATGATTTAACATAGACCCAAAATGGTACAATATATAAAAGTAGAATAAGTAATGCAATAAAAGAAAAAGGCGGGGATGCTAACAAAGGGATGCTTCTCTGAGGGTGAAAAGGACAATATATCCATAATAAATAACAGTTCTCATGGAAGTAATGTTAGTTAACAAGATGGACGGGGAGGATACAATAGTGATGGAGGGGCTAGAAGTAAATAGTACAGACAAGAAAAAAAGACATACAGCCATTCAGCAAAATTGGCATTGTCTTAGCAACAGAATGAAGGATGAGGAGGCAAGCCATACAAAGAGAAATGTAGAAGAGGCCAATGTGGGATGCTGGTTCTGAAAATACGTACACAGTTATATAGAACTTTGCAAGCATATACCCAAATTTTATTCCATTTAAAGATGAAAAGGCCTCCCTCTTCTGAAGAGGAAAAAATGCTCTGAGTCAGAAGAAGGGTAAATTATGTATCTCAGCTCTCCTTTCTGGTTTCTTATGAGTAGAAGGAAAATGACTCTTCTGGTTCTCCTTTTTGGGGAGGTTTCATTCTGTGACACAAATTCAGAAGTTTAACTGGAAAGGTGGAGACAGCCAAGAATCTCAGAGCAGGTACGATCTCTGTAAATTCCTCCAACTCCATGGGAGTTTCACAACTTATTGAGACATTAAATTATATAGACTGAACCCACCTAAGTGTAGGCCCAGTGGTAGATGATCTGGGTACTCAGGTTGTTAACAATCTAAACTTTGACCACCTTGCATCCACAGTAGTAAGGAAGTCCTATGTAGCACATCTTATAAGTAAGGCATCACCTCATCAGACCAATAATTGAGTGCAATGCTCTCTTTTGCATGTATCTCACCAGGCACCTGCACCAATTGGAGAGACTAGAGAGGATTTTCACAAAGAAATTGCAGGGTACACAAAACAAGTGTTATGTGGAAAGACTGAAAGCCCTGTCACTGTATTCTGTTTCCTACAGGTTGCTAAGGAGTGACGTCTGCCTGGCTTACAGGACAGTTTCTGATGGAAATGCTACACATTCGTAAATCAAACTGCAGGAGGGTCACTTAGCCTCTAACATGAAGAGGTCATGGTGGAGAAATAGATACATGTCCCAGAGACCAACACTTCTCTGGTACAAGCTTCCAATTCACGTAAAACAGAACCCCTCCCTGACCCTCTTCAAATGCAACCTAGATCAATGGATGTGTGACCACAAATTCACTCCTGGGATGGTGCCCATGTCCTTCCTGGGCAGAATAAATCTGTATTGACTACCATAGACCCTTACCTCTGCAAACTTCACTCAACTAACCACCAGCAATTGGGGCAACTTGAGATAAATATGGCTAGGCTTGTAAGGGGGTTCCTATTAGATGACAGAAAATGCATTCTATCGAATGCATCTTGGTCGAACTTAAAACAATGAAAAGGCAAAATAGCTTTTAAGCAAATTCTTTCCCAGGGAAAGAATTTGCTTGGCTTCCTCCATCACTTTGCCATTTTTGGCACTGTAGTGCGATCTCGGAGTTGGTATATTTAATAGGGGGGTGGGGGTGAAGCCCCCCACTTTATGTATTCTTTCAATTTTTTTTCTTTTTTTTTTTTTTTTTTTTGGAGCAGTGATTTTTTTCCCCTTGGAAAAAAAATCGCTGTTCTGAGCTTTCAAGATTGTAAGCTTTCGCTTACATGGGGTTGATTATTCATTGTTCACTTTTTTAAGCATTCGATGATATAATATAGACCCTTGTAAGTGATCTAGGGCGGTTAGCCTAGTAGTCTCTCATGCACCTATTCCTCATCCATCAGATTAAACTCTCTTGTTTCCTTGGATTCTTCATCACATACTCTTCCAAGGAGTGAAAAAAAGCAGTTCCTCCTTTCCAGGTGGGAAGGGATTTCATTCAAAGCTGATGTTAGTGCCAAAGAAAGAAAATACTTGGAAACCAGTTATGGATCATTCTTACCTTAACCTGTTTGTGATAGTGCCCAAATTCAAAAAGATATCACGTAACAACCTATTACCTTCCCTTCCTGTTTCAAGTTTCCTGTATCATTAGACTTAAAATATGCTTAACATTATATCCCTATTCATAAAAAATTCAGATGTTTCTTAAGGTTTTATGTCTGGATCAAATTCAGTTCTCTGCTTTACTCTTTGGACTTTCCACTGCACCAAGAGTGTTCACAAAGTAATAGTATCCATAACTGATCAATACTCTGTGTTTGTCAATTTAAACTGAGACCACAGTACCCTACTGACACAAGGTTATCCTGTTTTTCCACCTGAAAAATGGTTGACTTACAGTTTCAGAGCAGTCCTTGGTCAATTCTGATTGTTTCTTAAATACAAACTTGTCTTTGCTTTGGCTCATTAGTAGCAGTACAGAAGAACTGCCTGCTCACACCCTTGTTCTCCCCCTCCTCCTTCCCTGTTTATTACTTTAAGCCAATCCCAAAGTTCATAAATGTTACCTGTGGCAGGCACCATTTTTAAAACTACAACCACCCTTTGTCACTATCATATGTTCATTTATCAGTTTACTCTGTTACCTGATTGCTTCCAGCCCCCTCATAAGAGCTACTAACAGGGTCTCTACCCGCTTCGCTCCCCACCCTGCCCCCTATTTCCTCCTGACCCCCAGTGGTCCTACCTTTATTACACTCACAAACCCCTCCCATCTTTCCAATAGCCAACTCCAGCACTAAACCAACACTATCTCCTCCATCTTCCCACTAAGATCACACCTTCTCAACTAACATGTACAAGCATACCTTACCTATGCTCACTGCATGCACTATCCTTGCATGTCTTACATCCTACCAAAGCTCCATCATTCCCCCACTCAACCACTACCACTGTACTACTACTCACACCACCATTCATGTCTCACCCTCACTCAGCTCCCCTCCCACCAACTCAAGAACCATTCCTATGCACCCCACATATTCTACCAACTATATTACTGAAACATAAAGCATCCCTACAACTTAACATAGTAACCCTCCCACCATACCTATTACCCATGGAGCACAATCATAAAGATTCCCTAATAAACAAACACATTCAAAAACTGAGAAAACTAATAACCTCATGTATATCAAAACTAGCCCTAAGTGGAGACATCCACCCAACCCTGGCCCTACCATTTCCAACCACGATCCTCATAATTAGACTAGAAACCACAACTTCTCCCATATCACAGTCAATAGAAAGCCAAGTGACTTCATTCTACTAAGCCTAAATATTAGAAGTATATCCAACAAAGTCCACAAACTCCATGCCACCACAGACTTGTACTCCCCAGATATAGTCATCCTGACAGAAACCTGGCTAAAAGCTCACATTACCAGTAAGCAAATACTCCCTACCGGTTATGGCATACTAAGAGTAGACTGGCTAAACAAGAAAGGAGGCAGTGCAGCTATAATATTTAAACAGCATCTAAACATCCAGATCTTAAAATCATCAGCTCCACAAATAGACAATGAAGAAATAATATATACCAACCTCAAAATTAACCAAAACAAAACCATCAGCATAATTGGATGCTACTTTCCACCTGGCCAAAACTTCCCTCTACTAGAAAACCTCCTCAGCTGGTCTATCCACCATCTCCCCCAAGAAACTATAAATTTAGGTGATTTCAATATTGACTGGCAATCCTCTTCTGGCAACCATCCAACCCATCATGTAAACCTTCATGGCTTCAACCAACTAGTCCAGTCGCCAACCAGGATAAATAAAAACTCCAGCAAGCACACTACCCTGTATTGGATACTAGTCAGTAAGAGCCCCCAGTCATATATAACAGGCTGCTTATCAGATAGCCTCAGTGATTACTCCCCAACATTCCTATTCAAAAAATACCTATACCAAGCGAAACCTGTCATCTACCGTCAAATATGTAAAAAACTAAACTTTAACCCACTCACATTCATCTCATCCCTCAAAGAATATAACTATCATCCTCTAAAGTACCTCAGTCTTGATGATGCAGTTGAATTTTTTAATACTACCTTCCTGAGCATCCTTAATTACCATGCCCCCATAAGACTTTCCAGAACCAAAGCACAACCCTCCCCATGGCTACAGAAAACCACTAAGTCAGAAATGAAAAACAGGGATAAAGTCTGGGAGCACTGGCGCAAAACCAAAACCCCCTCAACTAGACAGACATTCCTAGAACTACACAATAGAGTCAAAAAGCTAATAAAACAGGACAAATTCCAATACTACCAGTCAGGCCTAGACTCCTCCGAACACAGCCCCAAACAATTCTAGTCCTCCATAAACTTCATCCTCCACCCAGTTAAAGTCAGTACCCCTCCTCCTAACATCCCTCACTCCTCCAAAAATATTGCTACCTCATTCAACACACACTTCACACAAACCATACTATCACTAGCTAAACAACACATCCCCCTCCCCTCCAACCAACACCTTCAACTAGTAATCTCCCCACTGCCTTCTCTTTTTCTCCTGTACCTACGTCCAACATAAAAAAACTCTTAACTAAACTTAAGCCCACCAAATTAGCAGCAGACAACCTCCCAAGTGAATACCTACAAATCGCAGCTGATGCTCTGGCCTACCCAGTATCTATCTTGATTAACCGATCTCTGTCAGAAAGTTACGTTCCCACACTGTGGAAAGTATCACATATAATTCCCCTCCACAAAGGCGGCCCCTCCACAGAACTATCCAATTACCACCCCATAACTATTCTCTCTCCAGTCTCCAAAATACTAGAGAGATGCATACACTCTCAGGTCTCAGACTACCTCCTTACTAACAACCTCCTTTCCAGTACTCAGCATAGTTTCTGACCAAACCATAGCACCACCACTGCCTTATTCTCCTTTACTAACACTATCCTTCAGCATAAAAACAATGGCTATCTCTCCTCTGCTACTTTCTTAGACCTATCTAAAGCATTTGACATGCTCCCACGCAAACAACTCATCTCTGTCCTCAATAACCTATCCTTCTCTCAATCAGTCACCAACTGGTTTCAGAGTTACCTGTCTGACCGGCAACAATCCGTTGTATGGCAGAATTACATATCTCCCCAACTACCTGTTTCCATAGGGGTACCCCAAGGATCCATCACTGGACCCCTACTCTTCTCTATTTTCACCAATAATTTAGCCTCTGCCACCAAACATGGCACACTCATACAATATGCAAATGACTCAACCATCATCTGCTCAGTTCAGTCCCTACCCAAACTGCAAAAAGTCACACAGGAAGCCTTTTCCTCTGTTGAAACTTGGTTATCCAATGCCTAATTAATACTCAACCCAAACAAAACTAAACTATTCATCTTCCAACCCACCAAACATACTCAAAACATCTCTCACTTTAACATCACAGCAAAAGACCACACCACTATATACCCAACTGAACAGACCAAATTGCTAGGAGTGGAAATAGACAATAAACTAAAATTTGACATTCACATATCCATGACCATAAAAAAAGTCCACAAAAAACTAGGAGCGTTATACAGAAATAAGGAACTTCTCACCAAAGCAGCAAAGATTTCAATAGCAAATTCCCACCTTATCTCCACCCTACTTTATGCCTCTCCAATATATACCAACCTAAGGCAATGCGAGCTAAATAAGCTGGAGACCTGCTACAACAAAATCGCCAAATTTGCCACAGGGGATCCTACTGTAGTCACCACTGTCTCTCACTTGCTGAACTGGGTTGGCTTGAACTCCCTCACCTCCTTCAATGGTATCAACTCTCACTCATCCACAAACTAGTAAACCATCCACTAAATGTCCCATCCCTCCAGAATCTACTCCAACCCTATCGCACCACCAGACCACTAAGATCCAGCAACAAAAATCACTTGCATATCACTAAAGCCAATAACTCTGCTGGTGAAGCACTATTCTCTTGCGCCATAGCCAAATTATGGAACTCCCTCCTACCCACAATGACATCCGTACCATCATGCACCCACTTCAAAACCTTACTAAAAGCGCACCTAAAAACATGCTGGCTATGCCCTTGCAACTCCCACTCTAATATCACCCACCCCATCCAACCACTACCTTTCTTTCCACCCCACTAACTACCTTGATTATAGCAAGCTCAGATGCTCATAAGCCCAGTACTTATTATACAGCAGGAACTTCTTATTGTAACATTTGTTAATGTCTGTTATGTACTTCACAGATAAAGATTCTAGCTGTCTACTGATGTACTATGTTCTTCATCTGTAAATATGTTTGTAATTAATTGCTATGTTAATCAAATTGTTAATCGCTATGTAATCCAATGTAACTACTGCCGTGTTTATTTTAACTGTGGAACTTTTCTCTCTGTGCCTCTGCTGAAAATGGACCTATGTTCAGTCGGACACTCCCGGTCAACAAATGTAAATAAATAAATAAAATAAATAAGTATCTAGCTCTAGTTATAGCTCATTTGTAGGTAACAGGATATCCACATTTTTCTGTATCTTCGCGGAGTCTTTCAAAGTATCAGGAGTCTCTCATGAGTGAGAGATGTCTTATATAAGGTGGAATTCCAAGAGAACATTCAAAAGTCTTTCTTGACACTCTCACAGGATTATGCTCCTGGAATGTCAGCTGCACACCTCAGTTTAAAGAGCTTTACATCCACAGGAAAAAGGTTGATATCTAGATATAGTTCTAATGTTTTCCACTCAGACTACTGTCAATGCAAAGGAATACCACAGGACTGAGTCTGATGGCTTCTTTGATTGTCATAATTCCCCTGGCAAGACTCCACATGAAAAATATATAATGGCATGTTGGTCCAAGCACCAACACCCTGTGTCTTTTCAAATCTCAGTGTTGGTGTTTGTCAGAAGAGAAATTATTTGATGTAAACAACAGATATCTTTAAATCCAGGTCTCCCCTTTTCCGCCCCTGTTTCAAAGGAGTCTGTTACCACAGACTCCTCTGATTTGGCTTGGGGAGTAGTTCCAGGAGGGTTAGAAGTTTATGAAGTTTGGGACACCAAGGACAGACACAAGCACATAAATATCAAATAAATTATTGCCCTGATCAAGGCAGTCAACTCTCTGAATCATCATTGATCTCTGGGACCTTTTACAGTTATTACAGACAATACCACAGCCATGTAGTTCATTAACAGGCAAGTGGAACCGGGTAGTACTCACATTTCAGATTAGCCATGTTAGCTTGGGGTAGGGCTTCATAGTGCAATCACACTCTACAGTCATTCTACATTGCTTTAGAGCAGAATTGTGTGGCTGACAAGCTGAGCAGGACCAGAGCAGATTCTCATGAATGAAAATCAGATCAGAGGGTCTTCCCAGATTTGATCCATCTGTGGGGAGTTCCTCAAGTAAGATGACTTTGCCTTCTCTCTGAACAATCAACTGGCAAGATTCTGTTTCAGGAGTCCACCCAAAAAGGCCTGGAAGACAGATGCCTTTTCTTTTCCATGGACAGGGATGTTCCTGTATGTTTTCCACCTTTTCCAGTAATATTAAGAGTACTTCTGAAGAATCTGGTGATTCCCTACTGACCCAGACAGCTGTGACTCTCCCTTCTTTTGGAAATGACCAGGGACAATTACCAAAATCTTCCTCACAGATTAGATCTACTCACACAAGAACAGTGAAATTTGACACACTCTGACATCAGTCAACCTCTACTGACTGCCTGGATGATATGATTTTAATTCCTATTAAGAACTTGTTTACTGAAGTTGAGCAGCAAATAGTAATGGAGGCAAGAAAACCTGCTACTAGAAAATCATATATTAGGAAATGGAAAAAGTTTTCTACATATAGGGTAAAACTAATCTTTCTCACAATGGTCTAAACACAGCTCACATCCCTATTAGTGGGTGAACAATCCAATGCTTGGTGAGTTCTGCTTCACAATGATAGGAAGAGCCGTCATTGAAGGATCAGAAAGTGATATTGTTATGAACACTTGGATGTCACAAGCCAGTTATCCCTGCAGTAACGTTTCTGACGCCATCTGGCTAAAAACAATAAAGCCAGAAGGATCATGTGGCCCCATTTTCACATTCTGTAGTCATACTGAAAATCATGATCAAGTGAGGTTTTGCCCTTCTGCTCCGTGGGAGGATTCTGTCCTCCCAGAGCTCTGTTAAGCACCTGCATTACTCTTTGACAGGTATACATGCACCAGTCAAACTCCCCAGCTGACATTGTCACTGGAGAGAGTTGCACCCAGGTGCTTGGAGCCAGAAGCAAGAGCCTTGGTTGGGCTTGCCACCCCACCTCTGCCTGACCAGGTAAGTGAAAAAATAAGGATGTTCTAGAACCACTGTACTAAGCCCTCATCAGACCAATAATTGAGCACAAAGAACCTTTGGCATGTACCTCAGCAGGCACATGTAACAGTTTGAACATCCACAGAGGTTTCTCACCAAACAAATACAGAGTATAACCAATATGTCATATATAGATCGATTAAAAGCCCTATGACTATATTTGGTTTCCTACCAATTACTGAGGAGTGATCTGTGCTTGATCTACAGGGCAGCCTCTGACCCAGCCTTGATGGAAATGTTGCATATTCACAAAACTAACTCCACAAGGGTTACCCACTCCAAGGAGGTAAATCTGATCTGTGACATGACTAGATCACACTGGAGAGACAGATACGTGTCCCAGAGATTTCCCCTCCTCTGTACTAGGCTTCCTATTCATGAGAAGCAGAACACTTGCCTGACCATCTTCAAATGCAATCTGGTCCAGTGGATGGGAAATCATAAATTGTCTCCTGGGGGAGGCACCTATGTCCCTTATGGACAGAGGAAGTCTGTAAAAATTGCCAAAACCCTGCTTGCTGACCTTTGTCATCTTTCCCATGGGGAGAGAAAATTTGGTAAAATTGGCTATGATTGTAAGAGCTCTTGAGATGTTAGAGTAGTAATCTCATATGAACATATGTTGCCAACAGTATAACCAACACCCATTCAGGGCTATTTATTCTCTGTTTTTGCAATATTTGTGAGTTACTCTCCTATGGCCTTTCTTATTCCTCTGTTAAAGTTAATGTATTGGTCATTTCAGCATGTCTGCCTCTTTCAATGCAGTCTCTTGTTAAAATGTTGTTGAAAGGGGTTTGACACCTCCTTGGGATCTTAATTTTGTGTTCAAGAAGCTAACACTTTCTCCATTTGAACAGGTAACCTGACTGATTGGAAGTTCTTAACATGGAAAGCTGTTTTACTGATTGCACTTACCTCTGCTAGAAGGGTATCTGAGTTGTAAGCTCTTATAGAGAGTCTACCCTATCTCATTTTCCACAGTGACAGGGCTTCTTGAGAACTAATTCTCCTTTTTATGCCTAAAGTGGAATCAAAGTTTACTTTAAGCCAAACTAACTCCCCATTTTCTGTCCCAAAACCAAAAAACAGGGAGAAAGGATACTCCATACCTTGGATGTCCACAGACAATTCAGGTACTATCTTGGGAGAGCTAAATCCTTAGATCTTTGGATCAGTTATTAATTTCTTGTGAACTAAAGAAGGGGCATCCTGTGACAAAACACACTATTTCCAAATGGTTGCCTACAAAATTAGGTGTTGTGTGCTTTCTCTGACAAACTGTTAATGCTCCTTTAAACTACTCATTTCAGTAGGTATTTCGTTACTTACACCTGGTCTGTCAGCAGTTCAATTTACTTAATAGAAAAAAAAATTCCTCCTACTTAAAATAGAAAACTTTTACTTTGTGCAACTCGGGCACATGTTTTCAGTTTTGGCAAGGATCTGTGTCTGAAACAAAATCAGTATCAAAACATCAGTTAAAATTTCCTGCAAGCAATCCCCCATCAGCTGTTTCAGTACAAATGCTTTTAACATAGCATCTTGTTAGCATTATCCTGTGAACATGCATCTTTAGAATAACCTAATTACCCTCTCACAATTTCTGTGAAACTGGCCATGTAAAATGACTGCATTATGTGTATAGCTCTCTGCTATTAACAGCAGGACTGCTTTTTACATGACTAATGCACTTCCTAGGATTTGAGACTTCTAAGAGATTTCTTTGCCATGCGCCATATGTGACTGACACACAATAATGTTAAACAGATGCAGCTCAGAACCAGTCCTTTGGTAGAAATGCACATCAGTTTTGGATAGAATCTTTTCATACAGTATTTTGTATTTTTTCATTATACAGTGACTGGCCAGTAATAATCCAAAACAATCACACTGACTGGTCACCCCAATCAGTGTGCCCTTTGTAAATCAAATAGAGTCCAATGGCAAAAAGTCCAGTCACCCGGTCTTGCTTCCATTAACATACGCTATTAAAATTTTACTTTTCTTTCATATTTTTTTTAAATAAACTTACAAAAACTGGAGACTTAAAACAAGCAAGAGAGAAGGGACAGAGACAAATACAAGGATAATCAGGTACTTTATACAAAACTAGAAAACTGTACCTGATTATCTTTATATTTTCTCTCTCCCATCTCTTCCATTCATTTGAAATCTCTGGATTTCATTCTTTTAATTAAAAACAAAACAAATAGCAATGGAGATCTTCCTTTTTCTGTTGCACAAGTCACATATGCATGTGCAGTACATCAGGAAAGCCCGATGATGGCAGGGAAAATGTGCAAGAGCACCACAATGTCGTTATGCAAAAACATTATTTAAGAAAAGTAAAATTATTCTTAAATAATGTCTAGTATAATAGCAATAACCCATGGCTGAGTGTGAGTAATGATGGATTTATCCACAGTCGGTGTAGTTTGGTCTTGACGACAAATCCAATTATGGGCAAATCCAGCATTACCTACAGCCAGCTGTGGGTTATTGCTATATTCATTTATTCAGTAACTGCATATTTAATGGTGTCATTGCTGTGTTTTCCAGTATCTAGAAATGTCACTGGAAAAGAATAGTTAATTCTTCTTTTTGATAAGTACTTCATTAAACAAGAGATGGAAACCATACTAAATTATAAAATGTGTAGTAAGCAGTAATGTAAGGCAGAGTCTCCATCAAGCTAATGATACAACATGTAAAAAGAAATAATAGCTGTGATGGTCCAGAAAAAAAGATAACACTAGAGTGTCTTCTGGGTTTCCTAATTGATATAAATACCTTATAGTGATAGGGCTAAGTATCCTTTATGATAAGGAAAACTATCAGATTCAGGAAAAAAAATGTCTTTGTTTTATATAGATACAAACACACACACACTAGACTGTCAGCTTCTGTAAAGATAATATTCATGGTAAGTAGTACTTATCTTGGCAAACGTTCATTTTGGTGTAGATATCCTGTATCTATTTTATGAATTATATATTACCATTGGGATAATTATACTTGCCTGCTATTGAACAGCATCTTTATTATTATAAATGAAAATGTTATCAAAATTGAGCAACATCATATACTTTTCCTTCAGGGGACTAAAGAGAGACAGCCACGGAAGTTGTGTAATGATGCGACATGTTAATTACTTTGTGTTAATTAGGTAAACTTACAGCAGAGAGGCTGTGACTACAGCATCAAGCAGCATGACGATGAACATAAAAAGTGTTTTGGTTTTCTGCCTTTTGTTTTATTTTGGTATAGCATTTTTTTTTCTTTTCTGCTAGCACTGAAGTAATTATCTGGAAGTAGGTGCTGGCTGAACATGTTAAGTTTTTTACTTTTACCTTTATTTTTTTTTACTTTGTGGTAGAGTTCATAACTTTTCCACCTCTGCTTGCACTGAGGTAATTGTTATTTACTAGCAGGTGCAATTAGAGTTAATTTGCTTTCTGCATTTTTGTGGTAGAGTTCTTTTTCATACACACCTTGAGGTTATGTACAAGAGATGACAGTTGTGCAGAGGCGTAGGGTTTCCAAGACAGAATTTTTAGATAGGGGCTACAATAGGAAATTGATCAATAGTATAAAAAGTAAAGCGGAGATTGATATATCTTGTAAGGCAAGACCTTATTACTCGGGTGAATGGAGAGACAGAATTAATTTAGATCATAATAAAAGAGTTGTCCCCCAATAAAATTTGAGATTTGTAACTAAGTTCATCAATGGCATCGCCCTTGTACATAACATTATATCTTAAAATTGGCAGATTTTGACTACTGATACTAAAACAGCAACTGTAGTAATCCCAAGTTTACTTATAGGAGATGTAACAACTTAAAAGATTTGTTATATAATGGTTCTCATTCACAGTTTAATAATGTAATTAGAATAGATACATATCCATGTTGTAGATGCAAAGCCTGAGCTGTCATCTCTAAACAGCAGATCTTTAAACACCCTAGTTTTAATTTTAACCCTAGTTTTAATTTTATTTTCAGACCGCAATGCTATGTTGACTGTCAAACAAGAATTGTGATTTATTTAGCTACCTGTGAGAGGTGCGTGTGTTTTTAGGTCGGTAAGATGACAAGGAAATTGAAAGAAAAGATTTTACATCATATGTATGATATTACGAATAATGATATGAACAATGCACTGGCCAAACACATTAATGAATATAAAGAGCATAACTTTTCATTTAAAGTTTGACAGCACTTAAAAAATAATTTCAGAGTGGGTGATATAAATAATCAGGTATATTTAGCTAATTTGAGATGGATACTTATATTACAAGCAGACAGACATTTGAAAGCTGCCCTAAAGGGGCGTAAATTGAGGAGCTGATCTCATTGGTCAACACATTGCTTTGTAATAGGTGCACCCGATTTTAAAAAGCTTGATTATCCTGTATTTATTCATGGATCTGATGAAGCGTAATACACTCAAGAGCTTATCCTTTGTTTTATAATGGTTTATTAAAATTTCTCAGTTTATGCCTATAGCCGTTGTAGCTTTGCTGGTTATTTTTGTGATTTTATATTTCCTGTCCAGCATTGGCTTTTATTTGCTGGTGGGCCATTTTGTTTTTTGTTAGACACAAGATATACAAAAGATTAAGAGAGAAATTAGAGGAATGAAAAATGCTTCCACAAGAAAAAACTGTCAGAAGCTTCAAATAAAAATGTGTTTTCACTAATACAACAAATCTGTGAAAAGCATTATATAGACAAGAAACTTTGAGCAGTTTGGAAAAAGAAGTACAAACATATAAACAACAAAACCCAGAGATTTTTGAAAAATATAAAAACGAAATATGAGCATAGGAAGGAAAGAGAAATTTGATATGGTGCAATATTTATGCAAAGTCAAAAGCCAAAGGAATCAATACAAAAAAGGTAGCCCCAAAGATATTCAAACAGAAATACAGGTAAAGAAATCCAGATATGGAAAATTTCACAATAAAAAAATATCAGAACGAGGGAATGCAGAAAAGAAGATTAGTAAAGTGAAGTTAAAAAAGAAAATAAAGTTGAAGTTATGGAATGCCTGCAAAGTGAAGGATTTGGTGTAGAAGGTCTAACACAGTTTACATCATGGCATGATGGAACAAGTCCCCAGAGTAAGTAGAAACAGAAAGATCAGGAGACATCTGAAGAAGAAATATGGACATGGGAAAGAAAAATAGATTTATTATGGTGTAATATGTGACACACTCCCTTCTCCTTCCAAATGTATTACAACAAACAACTCTGACCCAAAAGAAGAAACCACCGACTGTGGCAAAAAAGAGGCCAAATAGTAAAGCAAAACTATTTATTCTAGCACTTCGGTGTTTCCACTTTCAAGGAATAAAAAATTCTCAAAAAAACACACATTTATATATCACATAATTAATTACATTCAATTACCAATTAAGCAATAAATTACCCCCTTAAAGTAAACATTTCCAATTCAGTTCATTATTTAAACCTTTAGGGACTAATGATTTATACTTTAAAAATATAAATGCTTTCCTTATATAACTTCTGTTTCAATACATCCTCATTAATATTCAAACATTCCACTTGTTCTAAAATTGTGCCATGTAATAAGTTAGTGTCACTATTATGCAACAGTTTAAAATGTAAAGCAATCATTTTGTCCTCCCTTTGGGTCAGAGTTGTTTGTTTTAATATGGTATAATATTTATGCAAAGGAGAAAACAAAATTAACCAATACAAAAAGATCAGCACCAAATATATTTGGGGAGAAATACAAGCAAAGGAATCCAGTCATGGAAAACTTTACAAATCAAAAAATAAGAATATAAAGAGGAAAAGTAGAAAAGGCCATTTGTAATGGAGAAGTTAAAGAAATAGAAACTGAGGTTATGGAGTACCTGCATACTGAAGGATTCAATGTAGAAAATCTAACTCAGAAAGCACCGCAGCAGGATAGTGAAACAGATGTCCATATTAACAGGAAGTGAAGATATTTTGGAGCCTTCCACATGCAACCAGTATAAATGTTCACTTGAAGCTGGACAGCAAGGGAAAGGAACAGTAATTGTGGCAACTCTGACTCGGTCAATGTTGAAGAGTTATAGGCCAGTGAGTTCCCATATGACAGAACAACGGATGACACAGGATGAAATTGAAGAGACTGTGCCACAGGAAGATGCTATACAACTTTCTATAGAACGCCTGCAGGAAATGGAGATCAAAAAATGTACCATCAGTTTTGAATAAAATGAGCTAAGAGTAGAGCTGCTTGATTTAATGCAGATAGGTAGACATATTAAGATCAATGAAAGAAATAGACTGAAGAAGGCTAATAAAATCCAAAAAGTCAGAAGTTTGAAAAAACAAATGAACACATAATCAGGACTGTGTATAGACATTTATGGGATGTAACAGAAGTAAACAGGATATATTACAGTGCAGCTAAATTAATAACAAATAAAATTCTATCACAAGAATACAGGGTAGTAAGGGAAAGGAAGGGAAGAAATCGAATACCATCATGGAAGTATCAAATAATTAAGACAAGAAGTGTAACTGTTAAAAGAGTATAGAAGAGGGAACAGATCAACAAAAATACTCAGAAAGATGGATGTAATAAAAGTAATGAGCATTATTATAATGGATAAGGATTTATCATGCTCTATTGCAAATAATAAACTAAACTAAACTAAAAATTTCAGCACAGGCAGAAAAACATAGAAGATACAGAAATAAATGTAAAGGAATGTACAAAATAAGCAATTTATTGATGACCCCAAAAAGTGTTATTGATAAGTGGGAAGCAAGGTAAAAGGAATTGAAAGACCACCAAAAAAGAAGAAATAGATACATTTTGGAGAAGTATTTAAGAAGATCCAGTGGGACATAACAAAGATGCTAAATGGATAGAAGTTAAAGAAAGAATAAGAACAGGTATAAGGAAATGAAATGGGATGAAGTAACAGCTAGAGAGATTGAAACAAAGTTAAGAAAAACTTCTAACTAGAAAATCCTAGGCCCAGATGCAGTACATAACTTCTGATTTAGCCATGAGTAAGAACTATTTATATGCACACCCAGAATAGACACCAACCTGGCTAACAACAGGAAAAACAATACTCCTACTTAAGAGTGAACCTGCAAACTAGCCTAAAAATGACAGATTGATAACTTGCCTTCCAACGACGTATATACTATACACTGGAATTGATGCCGGCAGAGTTTGTAGTCAGAAAAAACCCCAATTATGACAGGAGAACAAAAGGCCAATAAAAGAAAGTCATATGAAACAAAGGATCATTTGTTGTTAAATAATGTCATAGTGGAGCACTGCAAAAAAAGGGAAGAACCTAAGTATGGCATGGATTGACTACAAAAAAGCACTTGACAATATCCACCATTCATGGATAAAAGAGTGCTTAAAAACGTATATGATACACCCTACACTGATAAATTATAGCACTGCAACCATAAAATAGTTACAAACTGCTTGGCAGTTAAGCCATGATAAAGGACAAATTATTGTTCCAGGGATTACAATCGAGAGGGGGGATATTCCAAGGTGACTCTCTGTCACTGTTGCTCTTTTGCCTTGCCCTTAACCCATTAATTTGTCTGCTTAACAGATTAGGTCATGGCTATAATTTGGCTCTCAGAAAGCAACAAAGTATAAAGACTTCTCTTTGTCAATATTCTAAAACTGTATAGCTCATCAGATTAGGAACTGAAAGCATAACTGCAAGTAGTGAAAACATTATCAGATGATAAAAGAATGTCATTTGGTGTTGATAAATGTGCAAAAGCAACTTTTAAAGCACGAAAGCTGCAGCATCAAGAAAACATCAGTTTTAGGGCAAGAGTGTGATATAAAAGAATTTGAGCAAGAGGGGGTGTATAAATATTTGGGAACTGATGAAGGATCAACAATAAAACATGAACACATGTGAATAAAACTTAGTAAGGAATATTTTAGAAGACAATCCTGAAAACAGCATTGACAACTAGGAACAAAATTCAAGCTATAAATCAATTTGCTCATCCTGTCCTAACTTACAGTTTTGTAGTGGTTGACTGACCCCAAAAGTTACTGGATAGATTAGACAGGAAAACAAAAAGGATCCTTCATGCTCATCATATGATTTATAAAAATCAGTGCAAACCAAGACTATATATTCCCCATTTCGAAGGAGGTATGGGCCTCCTTGAAATTGATTACATGTATAGATCTGCAATCATGGGACTGCATATATATCTGCTGACCTCACAAGACCAAAATGTAGTGAAAGTTTTGAAACATGAAGAGAATGAATCTAAGATGACTTCCCTTCTTAGTATAGCAGAAGTATATCATCATCAAGAAGGAATGGAAATCAAACCAGAAGTAGATAAAAATCAGATAGCAACTGAATGTGCCAAAAAACAAAAGAAAGAGTATAAGGTGAAGGACCAGATGAGAAAGCAAGAAATGTGGAAAATACATAAATATAGTTGCAACTACAGAAAACTCCTGGAAGAACCTCATGTTGATCTGTATCGAATGCAGGAATGGTTAAGGAGAGACAAATTCCAACCAAAAGATGAGAGTTTAATATTAGCAACCCAAGACAGTGGACTATGAACACATTGGTTTACAAAGTCCATTGAACAAATAGAAACAGACAAACGTAGGTTTTGTAAAACAGAATTGGAAACAGTCACACACCTCGTTGCTGGTTATGATATACTAATGGCAGAAGGACTGTATACTGAAAGTCATAATAATGTGGCAAAGACTGTTGCACTGAGGTTTCATTATAATGCTGAAGTAGATGAAAAACACTGAAAATATGAGCCACAAAGCATCATAGGAATTTTATCTAGTCTATATCACATGGGATCACCCATTACCAACAGTTCAAAAGACAGATGCTAAAAAACTAGGTATAGCAGTCCATGAAAAGAAGACAAAAGTAACACTGATCATTGAAATCGCTGCACCCAGAGACTATAGTGTCTTGCGTACAGAGAGACACAAAGACTTAAAATATCAGGATTTACAGGCGGAAATGAGAGCAATGTGGAAGAAAGGTATCCAGGCAGTTCCAATATTAGTAGGAGCAGTGGATCTTATAAAACTGAATCTACAATCCTATTTAGATATGTTACCAATACATGTAATTCCATACGAATTGCAGGAGGAGTCATTACTGGGCACATTGTGGGTGCTGCGAAGAGCAATTCTGGCTGACATCAAAGATTGAAACAATACTAATTTTGTAAAATGTAATCATACTTTGACTTAGGAATGGAGTCCATTCCCATCATGGAATTAGAAACCCAAAAGATTTGTAGAAATTAAAAAGAGAGTAGCCATATCAACCTTGTGTATATGCATATGGTATGTATACTCCTATAGTGCCATGATGCAGTGTTGTATCCATACCTAGAACAAATCTGCTCCACAGTGGACTGCTACAGTATATGCCAATTGAGCTAGAAATATTTATTTGGTTTTGCTTACTGTGAATGTCTGAGCACATTATCTGTTTTCCGCAGAGGCCTGAAGAGAAAAATTCCAAGTAGCAATCGTACACTATAAGAAAATGTAAACAAGTTGTAAGGAATAGTATACAAAAATACTGAAGATCATGAAAACAGAATAAATGGGAAATATCACACAAAGTTTAGTAAGTGTTAAGAAAATGACATTGGTGCACAGTACAGAACATTACAGCAACAGGAAATTGCTATAAATGTAACAATATCCCTAATTAGTAAACTTGTGAGCTAAAGTTATGTGATGTGCATCTATATTCATGCTGGTAAAGAAGAAGGTAAAATAGCAATAGTGTCCATAGGTTTATAGCTATGTACTAGGCTAGCTGTCCTTGTGGACCATTTTAAGCCTAGCCAACTTCTGCTGATGCTTGAATAAACCTATCCCATTTAGTGTCAGACTGTCCTTACTCATCTCATGGCCTATAATTATTACTTCTCTTGAAAATAATTGGCATCATAATTGGAGGGGACCCATGCATGGCATGAATGATTTAGGAGCTGTGTTTATGTCCATTAGTAGTACAGGGGACAGTCCTCAGGTACATTTTTTGCTACCCATTCATAGATCCAAGTTGTGCTTGAATATGTACATGGCTAACCTTTGTTTTACATGGATGGGGACTCTGTTCCAGAGCAGTGGTATCCTTTGTGAGCTATACCTGTCCCTCCAAACCTTTCTTTTTACGTTGCAGAAGAGGTTTAGATCCATGGACCAAGCATTTTTGATGTTGTTTTACTGGCTAGTGTGTAGCAGGTGCATCAGTATTAGGTAGGAGGATGCTTTGTATGCCAGACAACGTGTATCCTCTTGGGAGAGTGAGTATAGTAACAGGGTTTTGAAGCAGTCTATGTAGGACATATTTTTTAGGCCTTGTATCCTTTTAGTGAGTTATCTCCATGGTCATTCTAATCAGTGCATGTGTCTAGACACATAGATACCAAAGAAGGCCTTATACTAAATTATGGGCCAAATGAGGGCTGGGTAAAGATGACCAATGATATCACTTGATCTAGTCACACTCCCTTTGTTTATAAGCTGCACAGTATATAAGGACTTATGACAGTAGATACATGTTTCTGATGGGTAGAGGATAATATACTTGCTTCAACAAGGCATCAAAAGCCAGTTAGGGAAGAAATTATTTAAAAAGCAAGAAGAGTAAATTAAATATGTGGGTATTTTTATAATGAAGATTCAGTATATATGAAGATTCTAAAACAATTATTTACATGTAGTGTGAAGTTGGCTTAAAAGCAAGGAGGTTGTTCATTTGATTGATGGTGAAGGGGAACGTTAAGTAGTTAAGCCATGTTTATGGAGTATAAGTAGTACCTATATAAGTTTCTGGACTTTAGGAATTTTTTAGGTATTGGTCATTTGATCAAAAGTTCTTTTTGGGTTTGTGTCATTGCATTGTAATGGCTGGAGTGTTTGAGAGATGGTGCGTTGTATTTTGCATCTTAATCTGTATTTTATGTTGGCCTTCTGCTCAATGACACATATGCACAACAACTGCTTCCTGCCCTTCTACACCTTTTCTATCCACAGTCTTCCCTTTCTCCTTTCTCTATGTACTCATATTTTCTTTATGTGGAAAAGAGACTATTTCTCAAAAAATATTCTCTTATTCCACTTCATACCTTGTGGTTGCCCCGTGTATGTTTCCATTTGCTTGGTGATCACCCTTTCTTATTTTCTTGTCTATCCAGTTTTATCCCCATTTATCTGTTAGAGAGTTGACACTTTATTATGGCACTCATACTGCTCTGTCTGGTGGCCACCATGCTGCCCTTTTTTTGGTGGATGAGCATGTGATACAACTATTGCATGCTACATTGTGCTCATCAGTTTGTACTGACCTGGATTTGCTGACCTCCCCCGATCATGACATATTGCATCATTCTCACTATGTACTGTGACACTGCTGCTTCCATCAGGCAAACTAATACTGATTCTTTCATTAGCACTTTGCCTTCTTTTATCTGTGAAGTCCTTTGGGTCAGCTTGCTGTCTTAATGCAGTGCTTAATATATGACTGATTAGCTATGCAGCCTTATTAAACAGTAACCTCTTTGAGAATTAGTTCTTAAGCATGCAGCAATTGTCTATGAGTCACACACTCGTTGCAATTGACAACTGTATATCAGGAGTGGTTAAGAATGAGACTTGATATGAAGGAAAGATGGAACCATGTTTAAATATCTATTAAAAAATGTTCAGAAAGTGGTAGATAGAACCTGTTGACATTAGTACAAAAGACTGTAAGCAATTTTATGAATTAGTGAAGCAGAAAAAATTGATAAGTGAAAATGCTATGAATGAATGAAAGGGGTAAAATGTTGGTGCAATGTTAACAAAAGAAATCTGACTGTGATATTAACAGCCATGTAGTGTTGTGCATATGTGACACTGAACAAAAGAAATGGTCATAAATATAAGCTTTCATCTGATGAGATAAGTCTGAGAGAAAGAAGGGGAGATTTAGAGAAGAATTATGAGTTATGCTGTGCAAAATGAATCTGACATAAAACATTACTATAGTCCAGGGTGGGTGTATATCCTAACAGAGGGTACAAATATTTCAAAGAAATTTTTTTTTGTCTGCAACATATGACTATAGCCCCTGAAAATGATAAACTAAATAGATTGAAAGCAATGTTAAGTTAAAGGAGGATCATAAGAAATGGGGAAAGAAGATGAAAACTGGGATGTTCAATTTATTTTAATTTAAAAGTATTCTTGCTTTTATTTATTTTTGTTTAAAATTATATAAATGCCATAATGGCTATGTTCTAAAATTTAAATTGAATGTTTTTAACAATAACCCTTCAAGCCATGGCCATCATTTGTGCTACAAGATTCCACCTTGGTCCAACACCCCATTCAAACAATTGCAACAAAGTTTCTTTGTGGTACTCTTATAGATAGGAAAAAAGCATGTCTGTAACATAGGATACAGTGTCAAAAAGCTATGTAGCTTTATTGATAAGTAAAAAGTGGCTGTTATAGTTTGACAGACAAAGCTATAGTGCAGTACCCACCTCACAAACCAGTCCTGGAGTATGAACCGAAGTGTTTGATGTTAAGATAGTGATTGAAAATTGGCAGTTCTCTACACTAGACTAGTGCTGGTTTACAGTAAGACTGCACTATTTTCGTCTAACTGCTGTTCTTGGTTGCAGCATTATTTTTTCCTTCCAGTCCTAAGCTAGTGTCATCCTAAATACTGCTGTGCTATCGCTCATTGTTGTCTTACTTTTATTATTCTCTGCAGTCATCAAAAATGCCCTGTTCTCTATACCATCCTTGTCTGATACAAACCACAGGAGTTTCTTTTCCTCTAATGGCAACCTTTGTAATTCTTGCTGCTTTTCCTTTGTTATCTCATAATTAAAGACGGGGATTTCAGCACACCTTAAAACTTTTTGGGTCCTGCTTTCTCTTCAAATCATAAAGTCTTACTTTCTATCAGCATCATTGTAACAAGCCTGCCTGTAGTCCTTCACTCTTTCACCAAACTCCATCAAGCTTCTCCTTTTACCATGCAGCTGCTGTTCCAAGAGCTTTCATGACTATGCACTTCACATGCAGATTGAAATTATTCCCCATTCTTGCAAAACCCTACCGTTTACTGATTGTTTACTTTATTTTGATAATCTCATTATATTCATTGAGATAAAACAAATGAGTGTTCATTGCATTGCTGATATCTCTCCATTTTTCACCTATTTTGTTTCTCAGGTGGGTTCAGCAAGCTATGATAGTCACATTTTACCTACCAAGAGAGCTTTGAACCTTGCTGAATTGGTGCATTGTTATGAGCATGCCCTTAAATCTAGGTGTAGGATGAAGTTTACTTTGATATGTAGGAGTTATTCTTCCTTCACAGGCAAATCAGTGGATGAGCATAATAATCCTACAAACACCAATTTAAACCTTTAGTGCTAACTTATGATGTAAATAAACATTTATTGCAATAGCTAGTACAAACACTTGTTTAAGCAAGGAGTGATACTTTAAACTTGAAGTGGAACTGATGTGAGCCATTTGTAGCTCACTTACTGACATGATACACTGTGGAGAACAAACTGAAGTGTCTGATTTGTCTAGCTTCTTAAATCAACTTGAATTT
Organism: Protopterus annectens; assembly: GCF_019279795.1. Classification (NCBI taxonomy): domain Eukaryota; kingdom Metazoa; phylum Chordata; order Ceratodontiformes; family Protopteridae; genus Protopterus; species Protopterus annectens. The sequence goes on along the minus strand of NC_056739.1, from coordinate 1,013,691,055 downwards.
TCTGCAAGTAAACTGCTTTGTACGTTAGCTGAAGCAATATTAAAAGTAGAGGCCATAGAGTTTACGATCTGCATTGATAGAACTTGGATGATTGATAAAAGTTCTTAGCTCTTTTTTGTTTGGTTTGTACAGGTCTCATTTAAACACTGACTGCTATTCTGGTCTTTGTTTAATTAAGACTTTATATCACTGATACAAAGCATACTCCTGGCCATTGACTGCAATTGTCAGTTATGTAAGTTTCAAATATACTTCCCACACATTGTTTTACATAGATCCATCATACTGAGTCCACTCAGCAAACATATATTGCTCTTTAGCTAACCACCTTTACTGCAAATTGTTTTCACATAGCTGCCATCTGCTTAGCATTCTTGCAACAATCTGAGAGGGTTCTAAATAAATCCTGTGCCATCCCTGATGGATAAAATACTTATTTTACTGTCTTGTACTTCATTTTAATTGCTTTATCTGTCAATCTTTGCACTTTAAATCTTTTTCAAGTACTGTTGATATTTTGCTATTTGTGGATTGCTGACAACTACACTTTTATGAAGCTTTACTGGCAGTGTTACTGTCTAAATTACTACTTAGCATTTATGTTGGTACTTGTATTTCTGCAATTTTGACCTCACTAAAGGAATTCTACAAAATGTCTTTTGTTTTAAGGACCTGTATATATTTGACATGTTTGAGAGGCTCTTGACTGATTCTCACAGAGTTCAACAACTCTTTGTAGCCTTACCTGAACTTCTGATGTGATTTCCTAGCATCACGTGCCATCCAGGCACAAGCTAAGCACTAGTATTTAAAAATTACACTTCCAGAAGCTATTTTATTGATAGACTACTGATTCCTTGTTTTGTTTGTGCATTTATCTGTATTTAAGGGTAAAATTATTGCACTTGCTGCAAGTATCTTGCTATCGATCTGACTTTAAATTACCCTGTCTAGCTAGTTCTTGCTACTTCCCCTTTGTTATCTCATAATTAAAGACGGGGATTTCACCACACCTTAAAACTTTTTGGGTCCTGCTTTCTCTTAAAATCATAGTCTTACTTTCTATCAGCATCATTGTAACAAGCCTGCCTGTAGTCCTTCACTCTTTCACCAAACTCCATCAAGCTTCTCCTTTTACCATGCAGCTGCTATTCCAAGAGCTTTCATGACTACGCACTTCACATGCAGATTAAAATTCTTTCCCATTCTTGCAAAACCCTACCGTTTACTGATTGTTTACTTTATTTTGATAATCTCATTATATTCATTGAGATAAAAGAAATGAGTGTTTATTGCATTGCTGATATCTCTCCATTTTTCACCTATTTTGTTTCTCAGGTGGGTTCGGCAAGCTATGATAGTCACCTTTTACCTACTAAGAGAGCTTTGAACCTTGCTGAATTGGTGCATTGTTATGAGCATGTCCTTAAATCTAGGTGTAGGATGAAGTTTACTTTGATATGGAGAAGTTATTCTTCCTTCACAGGCAAATCAGTGGATGAGCATAATAATCCTACAAACTCCAATTTAAACTTTTAGTGCTAACTTATGGTGTAAATAAACATTTATTGCAATAGCTAGTACAAACACTTGTTTAAGCAAGGAGTGATACTTTAAACTTGAAGTGGAACTGGTGTGAGCCATTTTAGCTCACATACTGACATGATACACTGTGGACAGCAAACTGAAGTGTCTGATTTGTCTAGCTTCTTAAATCAACTTGAATTTTCCGTAAGTAAGCTGCTTTGTATGTTAGCTGAAGCAGTATTAAAAGTAGAGGCCACAGAGTTTACAATCTGCATTGATGGGACTTTGCTGATTGATAAAAGCTCTTAGCTCTTTTTTGTTTGGTTTGTACAGGTCTGATTTAAACACTGATTGCTATCCTGGTCTTTGTTTAATTAAGACTTTATATCACTGATACAAAGCATACTCCTGGCCATTGACTGCAATTGTCAGTTATGTAAGCTTTAAATATATTTCCCACGCATTGTTTTACATAGATCCAACATACTGAGAGTCCACTCAGCAAACAAATATTGCTCTTTAGCTAACCGCCTTTACTGCAAATTGTTTTCACATTGTTGCCATCTGCATTCTAAAGGAATTCTACAAAATGTCTTTTGTTTTAAGGACCTGTATATATTTGGCATGTCTGAGAGGCTCTTGACAGAGTTCAACAACTCTTTGTAGCCTTACCTGAACTTCTGATGTGATTTCCTAGCATCACGTGCCATCCAGGCACAAGCTAAGCAGTTGTATTTAAAAATTACACTTCCAGAAGCTGTTTTACTAATAGACTACTGATTCCTTGTTTTGTTTGTGCATTTATCTGTATTTAAGGGTAAAATTATTGCACTTGCTGCAAGTATCTTGCTATTCATCTGACTTTAAATTACCTTGTCTAGCTAGTTTGTTAAAGTTGTTTTGTGGTAGCATACACTTTCAAGCAATCTTGTTGTGTTTTTACATTAAGAGGAATGGGATATTCCATCTAGTGGCAGTAAGTGGTGGCTTGGTCTATCTGAGTAGGAATATACAGAAGTTAACCTTTAAAACTAGGTCTTGGATGTAGCCCGCAGTTTAGTGATGCATTGCACAAAGTCAAGCTCAGAGCAGTTAGCTTGCACATCAGGTAGCACTAATAACATATCCTAACACTATTGAACTATAGTACCTAACCCTAGAGACCACCCAGAAGACCTCTGTAAAACCCAGTCCTCAAACCCTTACACAGGCACTGACAACATGGCTATGCAATTTCCAAATATCTCCATAGCTGGCTTGGTAGATATGAGCATCCTGAGGCAAAGCAGCAATCGTCTTATGTTTGCTGACAACCATTTAATCCTTAAAGCAATGAAAGCAACAAAGTATGCGAATGATGTGCATACACAATTTCCTTGCAGGCAAAAATTGGAAATACAAACAAGATTGTCAAGAACACACACACTACATACACCACACACACAGTGTCTACACATATAGACCATCTTATGCTGAGTCACCAAAAAGCAATCTCCCCAAACATCATAGACCTCCGAAGCCTGCAAACAACAGTGCCTGTCCTCAGCAATCTGTAAAGCATACAGCAAAGGCAACAACAAGCACTGCACATAAGCCAATACCCAATGGACCCCCAAAAATATAGCCTGTAAGGTAACAAACAATTTACCCAGGTCTCCTGTCATAGAGGACTCCATTGTGTAACACACACACACCTCACTTGCCAGATTGAACAAGGAGAGGATTACAATAATTTTCTTATCTGGAGCGAGGATCCACCAATTTACACACACACACTCTCAAGTCATTGGACCTCAGGTACCAGTATGATTCTTTTATAGTCCATGTAAGTGTAAATGACCTGCGCAAATGTGTCTGTATTATATGAAGAAAGACATTATGGATCTCTCTGAATGTGTGTTGCATACTAGTATATGCCTTGCATTGAGCAGCATTCTACTTTTACCAAATAATTATTCACAGAAACACAGTACAAACAAGTAAATGGCTGCATAGAGGCTGTTGTACCTACCAGAAGTAAGCTGAAAACAACCCCCCCCCCAAAAAAAAACACTGGTGGGATCCTAATATTAACTGGGTGTACAGCAAAAGGAAAATAGTCGGCCAAAGTAGAGGAATTCTCATAATGATGAGCACAGTAATAAAACTAAACAGGAAAGTAAGAGGACTAACTAAATCCACAGCAGAGAAACGACAGGCTGCAGCAAACTGTAGTTTAAAGTCTTTTAATAACCTTTAAAACCCAAAAAACATTGAATATCTCAAGCGCCTTTGCCTGGTTCCTACCAGGCTTTATCAAGATACAAACATAAAAAAGTAATGCCCTTAAATACAATAACCATTGGTCACATGGTATTTTTTTAATTGCTTCAATTTAAGTTAATTAGTCAGTTACACCTATACTAGGGACGCTGAACAGTTGGAACAAATTGTTTTGAAATACTGGCCTGTTTTGACCCTTCAGGAGAATTTTCATGACATTATTCCAGAGAAACCAAGTTTTGTAAAAAAGAGGGACATGAATTTGAAGGGTCTTTTTGAAAGTAAAAATCATCTTTCAACTAATTTTGCTGCTGTTTCGAAAATAGGCACACATAAATGTGGTGCCTGTAGACAGTGTTCTCTGATTATTAATGATAGTAGTGTATATATTCCTTCAAGGAACTTTAAGGTCCATACAACTGGATATTATAATTGTGCAACCAAGGGTGTGGTTTACATGGGGATCTGTGTTCTATGTTGGAGTTTTTATATAGGGAAGACATAAAGGCCTTTAAGGCGAAGAATTTATGAACATGTAAATGACATCTCTAAAAAGAAAGACACAAAAGCCTTTTATAAGCACTATACACAGTGCCCTGATATGAAACTTAAATTTATGGTACTGGAGCAGGTTGCACAGGACCCTAGGGGAGGAGACTGGGAAACATTCCTGGAATGTAGAGAACTTATATGGCAGTTAAAATTAGACGCAGCTAGGTCCCCAGGTTTAAATGACAGTATTAGTATTTCAAGTGTACTCAAACTACGTAAAGCGAAACTGTAGTGTTATATATGGTTATATATATATTACATATATATTTTTAGAATTTTATAGATAGAACATTAATATAATATGGTTGAAAGAATGTTTTTTAACAGTGAACGATGTGTCTGGAAGTATTTTGGTATTAATGTATTTTTTTTTGTAAGTATATGGCTTGTTAAATATTTTGCAATGCAAAAATGTGGGTGAGATTTTTAACATTTGTTTTTTAAAGGAATTCAATTGAAGTAATTCTGACTGATTAATTAACTTAAATTGAAGCAATTAAAAAAATACCATGTGACCAATGGTTATTGTATTTAAGGGCATTACTTTTTTATGTTTGTATCTTGATAAAGCCTGGTAGGAACCAGGCGAAAGCGCTTGAGATATTCAATGTTTTTTGTGTTTTAAAGGTTATTAAAAGACTTTAAACTACAGTTTGCTGCAGCCTGTCGTTTCTCTGCTGTGGACTTTGCTGTTGGTGTTTGTATTCGTTTCTGAAGTACTAACTAAATCCCACAAGGCCAGTTACAAGGTCAAGATAGCTTCTCAGGCTAAGGACAGCCACAAAGCCTTCTACATGTCCAAAACCTCAAAGGTAAAATGTAACATTGCGCTAAACTTAATTAAATGGTACCAACTTCACTGAGCAGTGTGAGATAGCAAATCTGCTCAATGTCAAATTCAGCTCAAACTTCACCCCCCACCACTTCCCCTTATGAAATCCCTACCAGCATAACCACCTCAGCCATCAGCATGGAGCAGGTCATAGTGGAGCTCATTAAGGCTAAAAACACAGCCTCAGTGGGGCCCAACAGTATCTCCATTTGCTTCCTAAATAGCCTGAAACATTACTTAGTAGGACCACATGAGTCACTTTTCAACTACAGTCTCAAAACAGGCTGTATATCAAGTGAATGAAGGATGGCAGTGGTTATCCTCCTTCACAATAGTGGGCCATCAACTGACCCTGGAAACTACCGACCTATTAGTTTAACTAGCCTATTATGCAATGCTATGGAAAGAATTATTATAGAAATGATCATGAAAGACATCGGCAATATACAGGCACTGGAACAAAAGTCATCAGCAACATACAAGCACTGGACCCATTCCATTTTTGGTTTTGTCAAAGGATGTACATGCCTACTTAACTCAGTAGACTTATTTAAGAAGGCAACCAAGACAATGGATGAAGGGAAAATAGTGCATACTTCCTACCTAAGCCTGGCTAAGGCATTTGCCACAATAACCCACACAGGTATTGTGGACAACTGCACAGAACTAGGCATAAATCCCTGCACATCTTGCTGCATCACAGTTGGCTTACAGATAGGAGCCTAGAAGTCAGGATTGGTGACACCACTGCCACCAAGTGGCAGGTAACCAGTGGAGTACCTCAGGGCTCCATGTTGGGTGTACTCCTGTTTGACATCTACTTCTCAGAGATCAAGTCTAATGTGAGGAGCCTTTGGTTCAACAACTTTGCGGATGACTGAAAATTGGGAGCAATCATTAATTCTCCCTGGACACTAACACTAACACAGACAAACAGCCGATGCCAAAGCCACAGATTAAAACTCAGTGCAAAGAAGTGCATTATAGTACCTTTTGGAAATATGTCTAGCCAGACAAATTACTCCATTTATAAGATACCCATAAGAATTGACAGGTAGTTAGAGATCTGGGAACATAAGTAGACAATAAGTTGGCTTTCATCAACATGCAGCCAGGATAGTAAGAAAATTGTTTCATGTTGCCCAACTTATAAGTATGGATGTGACATCCAGGTCCTAGCAAGTTATAGTACCAGTCTGCTTATCCCTTAACAGACCCATCATTGAGTACAAGGCCCCCTTCAGCATGTACCTAACTAGGCATATGCAACAGTTGGTACACCCACAGAGGTTCCTCACCAAGAGAATCCAGAGTATTAACACACTGTTATATATAGATTGCCTTAGAGCCCAGCCTCTGTACTGAGTCTGCTAAAGGTTTCTGACAGGCAATCTGTGCTTGGCATATACAGCATCCTTGGATCCAGCACTGATGGAGCTTTTGCATATCTGCAAAATGAGCAGCACCAGAAACACTAAATCCAGGCATTTGAACTTTGCTTGTGACTTAAATAGAACATGCTGGTGAGACAGATATGTGATTCAAAAGAACCCTATGCTGTGGAATAGGCTGCCAATCCATAGGAAGTAGAGTCCATCCCTCCCCTATTCAAACATAGCCTTGACCATTGGATGGGGAATTGTAAATTCATCCCCAGGCTTGGCCCCATGTCTCTTACAGACCTAAACCAACAGTAAACATTCCCTAACTAACATACCCCCAGAACCACAATTTTTAGCAACTTCCTAACTACACATCCCTCCTAACATACCCTGACAATTAAGATGCACATGTTATCAGGGAATACAACTGGTCTGGGATGTGGCTAGGGCTATAACATCCCTGGTGGTATTTAGCCTAGTATATATATCTATGTAAATAATGCATGCAGTATCTGCTGTTAAAAAGAACTACTGCAGCTTGCATATTTTGTCATTCTACAGAGTAAAGTATTTGTTACTGTGACCTATGTTTACTCTGAACTTGAATTAAAACTGATCTAAATGTCATTTACAACTGGTTCTGTAGATTTTATATCTACACAAGATTCCGTTCATGTAATCTAGGTTATCTCCATACTTATTCTAAAACAGATGCAAATGTAAATAACATCTGTATCCTAAAATGCAGTGTAATTTCAGTATATAATCATTAAGCATAATGTGTTAGTATAATCCATACTGTGTCATATCTTGCACTAGAACTGGGGTAAATAATGTACATGATGTCTATCACTACTGTCATTCATATGTAATAAATAACGTTTGGCAACAAACCAAGTTGTCCCGGGACATCTTCATGGGGGGGGGGGGGTTAGGTTAATATTAGAGAGAGTAAGTAGGTTGGGGAGGAGAAAGGGTTAAGTGAAGGCAGGGATGGTGGAAGGAAATTAGATAATGATGGGGAGGGGCTTAAGAGGTGTAGTCTAGTGTAGTTGGGTTAAGCAATCACATTTCGGCATGAACTTGCTACCCACCCATCCTCCCTCTTTTTGTTGGTGGGGAGTAGGGTTATTTATCAGTGGGGGTAGGCAGAGAAGAGGGATAGGCTTGCCCTCTTCTGTTCCCCCTCTGGTGTCTGGATGTGCATTTCAAGGATCTGGGGAAAGGAAATGAGTAGTTGGAGGAAGCTTGCTGAATAGATAAGCAAGCTGAGGTAAGGATGGTGCTCATTTAGTGGAAGGTAACTCAATGGATGGTGTATGAAGTGAGTTGAGCCACTGCTTCATAAGTAAAGTAAGCAAGCAGAGGTATGGACCCTGCTTGTTGGGCAGGGTGAGTAGGTACGCTGCCCTAGTTAACATTACAAGCATGGTGCTTCATAAGTATAGTAAGTGAGCAGAGGTATGGACACTGCTTACTGGGCAGGGTGAGTAGGTACGCTGCCCTGGTTAACATTACAAGCATGGTGCTTCATAAGTAAAGTAAGCGAGCAGAGGTATGGACGCTGCTTACTGGGCAGGGTGAGTAGGTACCCTGGACTGATTAACATTACAAGGATGTTATGCTGTATTTAGAATCAATTACATTATGAATAGTTGTAAATAATGAATTTGGTGATCAAAGCTATGTTATAGAAATTTAATAAAGGTCATCAAATGTCATTTGGTGTGATGTGTGTTATTGAAGGGGACTGGGACAACTGAATATGATTTATTTCTTATTCTAACTGATGCTCTTTTAATGTGTACTTGGATTTTCTGTTTCTGAGACTCCATTGAAAAAAGACTTATCCTAGGGTCTTCTTAAACAGTAGTCACAAATAAATGAAGAAATAAATTCACACCTTTCTTAAATGTGAGCATGCTTTCTGTTTAGCCATGACCCTGCTGGTGCTAGTTTGCAATTCTTCTATTATGAATTAGAAACCTGAGAGTGCAAAGCCTGTGGTGACACCTTCTTGTGCCTGAGGCAGAAAAGGCTTATAGTATTTTAGTGTTATTTTATAAAATCTAGAAAAAGAGCAAATTGTGTCATGAAGGAATGTAGAAATTAGCAAAAGATAGTATTTTATACATAGTAAATTATCAGTTTGAACAGCTATAAGTAGTTATGCTTTAACTCCAGAAATAATGAAAAACAAGTGTCTCTAATAAAGCAATAAATTATCGTCCCACTAAGTTTAATATGTGGGAACACTTAAGCTGTGTGTGGATTAATTGTCTGAGAATATGAATAACGGTACAGGTGTATCTACCTTACAGATACTGACTGTCACATAAACTCTCTCTCCTTAAGAATACATTTCCCAACTCCACTGAAAGGCACACTGTGCTTTCAGAAAGATTATACAGCAACCTAAGACCGGAACTACATGGTAGAACTCTGAGAAAGCAAAAAAAAAAAAATAGATACACACACACACACACACACACACACACAAAATGTGTGTGTGTGTGTGTATATATATATATATATATATATATATATATATATATATATATATATATATATATATACATATCCGTGCTGAGTTAAGATGGCTGGCATGGACACAGCTGATTTTTTCCTATAATGGTCAAAGTCAAATGACAGTGATAACTTTATGTTTTCTACACTCAAGACAAGAACCTGCCCCATTAAGAGGGGTGTAACAGTAGAAAGGTTATCGATTACCACTGTTGTAAATAAAATAGTGTTATCACTCATGATAGGGTGCACATTGGCTAATGACAGCATGATTACATGAGGATATGTAAAACTGTGTCTTATTAAGAGAGAAAAGATAAATGCAGTAGCTACCTGGGTACATCCAAGGTAGCACAGCGTATCCCTTTATTATCTTTAAACTTTGGGCAGTAGTCATTTAGAATAGTAAAATTCACTATGCCCTGTTCTTCCCATAGGAGTTTCCCTAAAATATGCTTTTCTACCCAATTAGTCTACAGTATTTTTTTTTTTTACTTTCAAGTGTTGCAGTGCAGAGAATTCATAGACTGTTGAACCGTGGCAAATCATTTTTATTGTACCAATAATGGAGGACTTGTTTGTTCTACATAATGTATTATTGCAGATTATTTCTACATATTACCACTAATTCTAACATATAGTGCTGGAATTATTAAATACTTACTTATTTTGCTTAGCTTATTTTTTCTCTGTTAATAATGCTATATGTTTCTGAATATTGTCCAACATTCTTTTATAATATATTCTAGGTTTTCAGTGCTGCTCAGCACCATTTTTAAGGGTACAGCTTTCCCTGGACTTCAGCAGAGCAAGAGCTGTACTGTAAACTAAATTTCAAAACAGACATTTGTCTGAAGCTTATCAGTTAAACTAATTAAAACAGACATACAATAAAATTAACCTTCAACTCCTGAGCCACAAGCATTTGCCTCACATTGTTTGTCTCAGTATTTAGAAACACAGTCATGCATTTCATTGAGAAATGATGCAGAAACAGAACAGGATACTCCAGAAGCAATAAATCATAGTGTGAGACTGCAGAGACATTTTTTCTAGTAGCTGTCTGTTCCCAGCATGCTAGGTACAACTTTGACTCTCGCCATGTTCCTGTCTGCACATGACAGTACACTTTGAATCTAATTTATTTCTCATTGGTCTTCCAGACATCTGATGAATATTCTGCTGCTTAAGAGCTTTTTCGTCTGTTGTTCTTCTTCATACTAGCTGTTAAGTTAAAAATGACTAAGCTTTGCTTGCAAGTAAGCTTAATAAAAAAAAAAAAAAAAAAAAGGCACGTTAATAGTAGAAAAACTCATTTCAGGCAACCCACTGATATCGAAGCCCCAGCCTTTCATCTTCTATAGTTTTTCCTCATTGACAAAGCTCAGTGATGAAACTGAAGAAAAGTGTCAGCAAAGCATCAGAAATGTCATATGTGAATTTTCATTTCTTATTGTGAAAGCCTAAGACACTTTTTATTGAAATTAGTGCATTAAAATATGTCCTAGAATGCATGTGCAATGCTTTTGAGAGTATCAATATGCAAATTTCAGAAATATCACACACAAAATGTTGACAGGCTACTGCTCATGCTCAGAGGATTAACCTCGGAGTGCACACAAATAAATTCAAGTGTGTTTGCTGGGGCCAATATATTATCTCTGAGATTGCACAATCCTTAGGGAAATGGCATATTCCTCTGTCCTGGGGCACAACTATCGACCAAAGAATGTCAACTTTTGAACATTTTTTTCTAAACTACTACATACACTCATATCTATACATATATATATATATATATATCAAATAGACACGTACATAAAATAGACACAGGTGTACACACACACACACACACACACACACACACACACACACACACACATATATAGATAGATAGATAGATAGATAGATAGATAGATAGATAGATAGATAGATAGATAGATAGAGCGAGAGAGATGGTACTGTATTTTCATTAACTGGAATGAATTCACTCAGACAAATATAAGGACTATGGCTCATTAAGGAGCATTTTCTTGATGGTGTTAAGCATGATTAACTGCAATGCTGATCAGTGTGTAACTTCATTAAATGTTGCTTTTAGTGAGATTGGGTATTTTCTGTGAGGGTGCATGAATAGGAGAAGAAGAAAAATCTTTGTGTCTGTTTTTAACATTTTCCCTTTCTGACAATGGGGGCTGTATAAACACACACATACATATATATATATATATATTTATATCAGGGGTATCATGACACAGTTTGAGGGATCACTGCAACCCTTAAAAATGGTTATACTTTGGTTTGATTTTTTATTAAGTTTTCATTTGATGTGATGCTGTTTAATGAAGCATTTTAGAAATGAATTTGAATATGTCTGCTGAGTGAGCAAATTATTTACAGTTTCAGTAAAAAAGATAATGCTATATCAAGGTGATCCATACAGTTTGAACTTTAAGTTTTTAATACATTCCATAATGGATATCTAGTTTTGTACATTAGGCATATGTCATGCCCCGTATCGTTCCATGTCATGTATGTTGAAACTTGTTTGGTCTTATGCAAATGCTTATATATTAAATACAGTTGAAATTTGGTGTCAAGAAAGCATTCTCTTGCATCCTCCAAGGTTAAGTGAAGCTAAACTTAGTATCAACAGAGTTACAGAAGTGCATGACATTTTTGGCTTTCTATATGTGTGGCCTCTTTGAATTGTTGAAATTTTGCTGAAGTGGGACATGTTGAAGCTATGGTGAGTTAATCGCCTTGTGTCCAAAGCAGGTGAAACCAGAAAAAAACACTACTGAGGAAAAGACTGACATTGTTGTTTACATTTGGTAACTAAATATTATGGTTCCTTTGATGCCATGGGTAGCAGAGATCTAGAGTCTGTGAATTACTGCATTTATGTGAGTAGTCAAAATTCTGACATGCCTTCAGTATAAGTAGATTTTAAAAGAAAATAAATCTTCAGCAGTATAAAAATAGTTGCACTTCTGGTCTTTATATTCTTGCTCCACCTGGTATCTAAGCATCTCATACTTTGTTATATATAAGAATTTTTGTATCCATATAGTACTCCCCAGAATTACACAAAGTTTGCCCTCCTTTAATCCTTTTGTTAATACAATTAACACACAGTTAAAACTTTTTAAATGAAAAAATTCTCCTATAGAGATCTCCATCAACAGTGAATTTTCTCACATTAGAAAATTGAAGAGATGGTCCATTGCAAAGACAGATTACTATATATGATTTAACTTATTCAATTTCTGTGAACAGTAGCACAGCTAGAGAAGATGCTACCTGCTCTGATTAACTAAAATGTTAAAATTCATCTGAAGTAGAAAAGGTAAGTAAAAGTGGTTTCTAGTATGTTGTTAACACTGGAGATGCTGCACAAAGACAGCAATGCTGAAATGTGATAGCAACTTTAGGCCAAATATTTTGGAATACCGCTACTGTTAGTGAAAGGGTTAAGGTTATGGATAAGGAAGGGGATAAATTTAGTGTTTTTGTATGCATTCATGTTTATGGACATGAGTGTGCAAGAGTTTTTGGGTTAGTGTTAGAGTAAAGACCAGCTTAGGTGATAGTTTTAATGAATTGAATGTCTGTTGCTAGGAATGAAGTGAGAGTGTTTGTCTGGTTGTCTGCATGTCTTGTGCAGTCCTACTTTTAAGCAAAGGGTTTTTGGTAAGGTAATGTAAAGGGTTGGTATTAGTGGCAGGGCTAGCCCACATGAGTAAGGTGGTACAAAGAGCTTTGTCCTTGTCCATCCATACTCGGGCTATCTCTAACCCCATCCCTACACATGTACTTATGAAAAACCTTTTGCCTAACAGTACCGCTATTCAGACAAATTACATCTGAAGGTAGTATGGGTTTCCTGGGACATGAATGGGGATCTATAGGTTACAAGGATCTGGTATAAGACCCTGTTTATGGTGCGTTGCTTATGTATGAGTTAAAATGGTTCATAAACTTTAACTAGTCTGGATGTGAGGCTGGTTTTAATATAGACTTTAAAGATTCCACCTTTAATTCCCTCCTGTGCAGTAACTTTTTAAAAGGTGTGAAAGGCATTATAACCTTGCATTGCCAGGGTACTCTCACTGACTTTAAACCATGTCTCTCTTACTACATAGATATCTACTCTCTCCAAGGAAAGAAAGACTTGTAGGGAGTGGAGTTTCTTAATAATCCTATTGATGAGCAATACCACCATTAAATATTCCTCCGTAAGTTCAGTTAAGTTGGTAGGTTTATCAGTTTGGCATTGCCTAAAAAAAAGACACACTGAGGGTGGAAAAGGTCTATCTAAAAGCCTAGACAGGATAAGTGCAGACCATTCCTGACAATGCAACTTGCTCTATCAACCATGTCCTCCCAGGCCATCAAATATTGTACCCCACCCCCCCCCCACAGGTTGACACAAGAAGCTAAGCCAATTGTTAAAATCAGTCATTTCCTGTTGGTAACGTGGCATCATCTTGCGAGAAGGTAGTATGCTGTTCAGTGTTAGGCTCATTCCTGCTTGAGATACAATCAGTGAGCTCGATCATATCTCACTTCATATAGTGAAGAGACATGACTCCCACATGAACTATGACATAGTCATACTAGTACCTGTGATTCAGTTATCTGAGTGCCTATGTGACTTGATGGATCCAAGCCTCAGAAAGGCAACTAACTGGTATCTTCTCTTTATTCATTGTGATGAGGGAGACATTGGTGTGTCTTACTAGAGAATCAGCAATGGCAAGGAAATTTGGCAATGGACTAGTTTGCCTTAAGGCTTAGTGGTAGAGGCACTGGGTACAGTGTTACTATGTAGCTGCTGATGAGGGTTTAACAGAGTGTTTACATGATGGCTGAGAGCTCTTTCTTAAACTCCACTGTGCAGGAGGTTTTCATGTTTTAGGAAGGTTGCCTGTAAGTGCCTCAGCATAAGTAGTTTTATGTGTAGGGTCTTTACCCTGCATTAGGCATGGTACAAGTGCAAGTAACCGTAAAAAACACACCCTATCTGAGCAAAGGTGTGCTCCAACTATTTATTAGAAAAACTTAAAACTTAAGCACGTTCATCCCTTCAAGGACTTCATCAGAACCTGATATAATTTAAAACCACATGACTTATACACAACCTAAACATACATCACCCAATCACATTACATCCTCATATAAGTTCTTTTGACTCTTGAGTGTCCATCATATATTACAGTCAATCAAAGTAGAAGTCGCTGTCAAAAGCAAATAAGTGGAGAAAGTAATACTAGTACAATACAAATAGGATAATTACCTAACTCTTCAAGTAATATCTGTAACTGGACCTACATATGTATGGCCACATTTCAAAATGTAACTGTTGTAAACTGATTCTGTTTAAAATACATATATTTTAAAGTAAACAGTGTATATATACAAAAATAAATATTAAAACAAAAACAAACTTCTTATGGCCCTGACAAACACAAATGTGTTTGTATAATGCATTGTTTCTGTTGCATTTCCTTATGTCGTATAAGTGTTTGTAAATACTTTTAGAAAGGTTCCTCTCTGTTTTCCCCACATCAAATGAGCAACAGGAGTGAAAGAGGGCTAAATACACCACACCACTTGTGTTGCAATCTCCTTTTTTGAAAGTAATTTTTGTGTGGAAATTGTTGCTCTGGGCAATTTCTCCTGTCTAGACAGTAATCTCACAAGACTATAGACCACAAACCTTCCTGATGTAAAATAATTGGTTTGGAGTCCATGTACTTATAGCAGAACAAAGACACTTAGAATAATAAGCACAATAAGCCTTCACCATCAATTCCCAGCTCAGAAGGGTGAAGGCAACCCTCTCCTCCCACAAGAGTGTAGACCACAAACCTTAAGGAAAATTAACTGGTTTAGAGTCCCAGTGCTTAAACCATCATTAAGGCATTTTAGAATAACATGCACAATAAGCCATCAGCCAGCAATTCCCAGCTCAGAAAGGTGTAGGCTATCCTCTTCTACCCCAAACCACCGTAATGAAAAACTGTTCTGAATCCCAGGCACTTAAACCACAACAAAGGCACTTTTACAATAAGACACAATAAGCCTTCAACCATTGATCCCCAACTCAGAAGGGTATAAGCTACCTATTCTGACGCAAGAGTGTAGACCACAAACCTTTCTTATGCAAGTTACTAGTTTTGAAGCACAAGTGCTTAAATAACAGTAAAATGTAATCAGGCTACTAACAAGCAGTAATAAATGCAGATTAAATGCAAAGGAACACTTTAAAAACATGCAGTAAAAATCTAAATAAAGTAGGAAGAAGTACAAACACAGTAAAAGCAACTGAATAAATTGCACATTAAGTAAGTGGGAAGGTAGGAAACAGTTCAAGTTTAAGAGACAAAGGGGAGCGCCTTCTCAACTGATCTTTTAATGCTCAGTAAAATGAGCTGATGAGCTCAGACAGGGAAGAGAGGCAGTCAACTCAAAACAACTAACTTTGAATACAGGCAGAGAACAACAAGTCAAAAAAGCACTGTAACAAATGACCCTACTAAATATTTGTAGTTATATGAGGAATGCTATTTCTCAGCTCCTCTCACTAATTATCTGGATGTTATTCACTGTCAGCAAAAGAATTCTTTTCTAACTAACCCTAGCCAACAAAATGCAGTACAAGAAAAAGATAAAAAAAAAAGAAATAACCAAACCTTAAATTAATTATTTCAATCCAAAATTAAATGCAGACAAAGATAAGCACTAGTCGGGCAGAGAAAAGCAAGTCAAACAAGCAGTGCTAAGAAACATTTTTACAGCATCCCCACTTGAACCATAGTTTATTTGACACATTCATTTCAATACAAGCTTAGCTGTAAGGTGATTTATGCTTACGATGTACTCCTGTACCTCGAACAATTGATGTCACTTAATGGGAACTCGCTTTCTTTAAACATTAACTTTGTTTGCTCCACATAAAAATCACAATATGTAAATTGTACAAGATAAACAACAGATTTGCTGTCACTTGATTTCAAATGTCCTTTGGAATTTCATGTAGAAAAAGATCAACACTTAAAATATGGTCGAAAAAAAAAATATACAAATACACAGAGTATACAAATGCTGAAACATTAGGAAAAAGGATACTGGAGAATTTCTTCATTGTCTGGACATACAACAGCTTGCAAAAATCTGTGTTTAAAAAAAAAGTCTGACGGTTCTTTCAGAAAGGCCCTACAGCAAGATGTTTGTTTTAATGGGAAATAAGACTTGAAACTGATCAGTTCCAAGAGAAAATAACCCTCATTCAAGATAACTATACTTAACAGAACTATTTGAATCTGTTCTTCAGCAACCTGGCTATCTGGTAAAAGACATGGAAATAGCGCACGATATAGATGCTCAACTAAAGGAACAGGAAAATCAAACAGAAATGTTATTAGAGCAGAACACCTGATTAACAAATGAAATAGGGAAATTAAAAATAAGAGTATACAAAATACCTGAAAAGATTGAAGGAGAAAACATGGCAATTTTTTTAACTTGGATTCCAAAAACTAAATGTACATGGATAACCATATGGGAAAAATGCACACAGATCTACAACTGGATCTCTACCAGATCAAATGCATCTCCAACATCAACTTTTTTTTTAACTCTAATATTTAGACAAACAGCTTTCACTATACATTACATATTCTAGAACTCCAACAAACTGTAAGTAACACCATAAGATCGCATGTTTTTATATGATCTGCATGATCGAGTGAAGGGATATAGGAAATGTTTTCAAAGTAAGTTTGTTAAAAATGAGTTAGAATAATTGTAGCCATTTCTAACTCAATAAATAATCATATAACATTAAACAACACACTTTTATAGAGTATTTGTTTTTATAATGTGTCATGTTACATGTAATTTTATATGCTTGGTTATTTTAAGTCCATAGTCTTCCTGCTATTTATTATTGGGAATTTCGTTAGTAATGTTCTAGAAAATTAAAGAATCACATCTTGTATTTCTGCTGAATTAGTATATATTATAAGTCATTAGGGAACTCTGTTAAGTAATGGATACAGTATAAGAAAAAAATAATCATGTATACTTTAAAGCAAGTATATACGAGGACTATGTATTTTATTTAGCAGGTACTGCTTTGAATTCTTTGGCTTGTTATACAAACCTATGGTTACATGATACGGGCTTTTAGTGCTATGAATTGTGTAGTGGATGAAGAAAATAATCCTACCACTTTAGCTGGTGAACAAACTAGTGGCCAGCCCTCACCAGACAGTATAATTGGTGTAACTGAGAATGTGTGGGCCACAAGGATTTAAACTATGTCTTCCTCAAAAAATTATTGTACAAAAAGATTTGATAATGAGTTAATGTACAGAAAAGTGGAATATGACAGAAACAGTTGAAAATAGGAAATTAGAATTTGTGATTCTAACAGAAGAAAAGCAAAGCATATGGAAAGCATGGCATAACCAAACATTAAGGAAAATATCAAGTGATCTATAATTGCAAACAGAAGAAAAGGTTTTGGGCTAGATAAATTTAAGCTGGAGACATTATTTGCAGGCAGTTTTTATAGACTGGAATGCACAATAATTTTTTCACAAAAATAATTGCGAACAAAACGAAACAATTAACTCTCATTACCACAGATTCAGATCTGAAGCATCCATTTCAGAATGCTACAATGTTCAATTAATAAAACAGCTAGATCATGGAATAATGATATAAAGAGAAAGGTTACTGGTTAGTTATATTAATTCTTCATATTTTGACAATGACAATTTCTACACAATTATGCAGTAGCAATTATAGTTAATTATTCATGTTTCCTGGCAGTCTCAATTGCCCTATTACTCACCATAGACTCCAAAACTTAAGTGGGAATTATGGTGGACCATATCAGTACTAGTCCTGGGCACATTTCTTTGATCTGCAGCATGTTCCAGATGGACACCCCAGTGGCATGCACTTAGGTGCAACTCCCAACTGATTCCCTTGTATGTCTATGCCTAAACAGTGAGGTACTCCACAAGCTGCCAACCAGATGTTTGCATTGCATACCTCTCTGATCTCACATCACAGCTACAAACCTGGCTGTATCAAGGCCCAAGGAGACATTCTTGAGCCTCACTGCTACTTGTCTGACCGCTCAATAAATGAAGGAATGTCCCAACAACACCGCCTTCTGCTAGCTGAAAAATGAAACTAGAATTTATATACAATATATCCAAGTTTAAAACAACTACTTAATGTAGAAAAAAAAAACAGTGGTGGATATCTCTGTCTGTCTGTCAGTCTGCTTGCCCTCTGTGTTTACTCAATTAACTTACTTTCCAAGGCTAAATCAGAAGCCCTTCCACTCTTGAAAGAATGAGTAGAGAAATGCTCCTCTGAAATGCCTTATGTCCCTGAACCTGTCCTAATTGTAATGCCATGACCCTTCAAAAATGGACAACTTTAATCTACAAAAAAAGTCTGACTCCTTACACTGGACACCAGCAATTCCCTATCCCTAGGTAACACAGCCTACTGATCTTTGCAAAGGTGGTCAGTTTTAGACTTACTTAACTATATCACAACTCCTGTGACTGTTAAACACACATGCCTCCAAGAAAGCCAAACCAGTTCATTGACTTAAAAAGCACCTATAAAAACTGCCAGTAATGATTATAACATACAAACCTCATAAGAACTTACTAATGCATAAAAGCATTTCAATTGAACTCTCAACAGATGCTTACCCAAAGGCAGCATGCCATCCACTGCAATACTCTGGACTTCTTGACATTTCAACATTCTCACAGTACACTAGTGCTCTGTGAAATCATTTTCCCCAAATATTCTTTCAGTAGCACTCAGAGTAGCCAATAACCCCCTAATAGTTCTAACTGCCTTCCCTAATTGCCACCTTTACACCACATACCTGGCTGGAGTTTCACTGAACAGTTCACCTCTATCCCTGATACCCCCTCTATAAAATCCATAAAGGTAGTCAAAGGTACACTACAAAATCTCCTGGCTGACTCAGCCTATGGAGACTCTTCAGAAAGCTGCAAAACTGTCAGCAATTACATTCAAGCATTCTGTTATATGCTTTGCAGAAAACGTCAGATTAATTTTGAAGCAATACAGCAGCAATCTTAAAACAGCTTGCACAAAGCTATACTTTGAAGATTTCCTGGTTAACACCTGCACCACAGCTAGGTTGGCAATGTAAAACTTCACTTTCCTATTGCTCATCTTTGTTTGCCAAACAGTTGTTGGCAAAATTGGAATAAGCTCTGACAATGTAATGTCCCTTCACTCCTTGGGCCAACACTCTGGCAACTTTTCAGCAAACCATTCACTCCTGAAAGGGGCCCCATCCTCTGACCTCCTGCATAATTTATATACAACTAGAATTCCACTGAAGGCTTCCATTCACCTTGCCAAAAGGACAGTCCTTTAAAATTTTGAAGAAACTCTACCCAGATAGCCATGTCCTCAATCAACAAATTGGATACCATAACTCTATGTGCTTACTGCTGTTACCCTTGAGTAAGTTAGCCAAAGACTTAATAAAAGCTCTCCCAGAACTTACTGCTCAGCAGGCAGACTTCAGCAGTCCAAGCAATTCTATTATTTCACTGACCCTCACTTTACCTTTGCTGAAGATAAGCTCCAGTTTGCTCCTCAACTTGCCTATTTTTCCTGAGGGAGGAGGAACATACCGTCCCTTCACAATGATTTCAAGCTGCAGAAATGTCAGTCCTGCTTGTCTTTGACTAAATGTACCCTCAGTTCCTTATAAAGCTGCAAGAAGATCTGCACTGCTTTCAATCCTTCCACTGGTACCTGCTAAAATCACTACAGAACTCTGCTGGATTTCTCAAAGGTAGCACAGGCCACTGTACAGCCCATCAGTGTGGCTTTGTCTAAACAGATCACCCCCTTTAAACATATGCTCAGTGCTGGTCAGTCTTAGTATGGTGGTGAAATGCTGACTCCTTGTCTGTCTTCACCATCCAAGAATCAGTGACGGTCCTGATGTCCTGTACTGCTTCTTCCAATGCAGCATATTGCACCTTAACGTCATTCGTATTTATTACATTCACTGGCACTCCTTCTAGGAAGGAACGATGACAGATGAGCATACACTAGATGGCCTATCTGCCTTATTTAAGTTGCTTGTCAGTGGTTATAAATGACTTTCTAGTTTGCTGAATGTCTCTCGGTTTAACTTAGCCCACAATCCTTAGAATACAGGATTGAATCTAGAGTATTGATGAAAAGACTGATACAGTCAATTTTTCTTGTTTTAAATATCTTTTTAAAATCATCACATTTTAAACTTTCACAGAGCTTTACATACCATAATAATTTCCATTAGTGACGGGTGGTATATACATTTCCTTTTCACAGTTTTCATTCACTCCAATATTTCATATATTGCTCAGTTCTTAGTTTCATTTGCACCTCACTTCTCCTCCAGAAAATTATTTTATATGTATTTTACCACAAAATCCATTTAATTTTAACATATTTTTCGAATTATTGCTTAAGACGTAGGCAAACACACATTTATATAAAATAAAACAAATTGTGCTAACCTAACAGTTAAAAACATTATACACCAAGTATTCTTTTATACAGTTATTAATCCAACATTACATAAACTGAATTACTGGCCTCCCGTAATCCTCACTCCTCCTTGAAAACATTATTCTGCATATATTGTTCCCACAATTTTCATTTTCGTCATATGCAGTTTGCACATACCCATTTCAAAAGATCCCACTTCCAGTTTTTATCGCTGTTATAAATTTCAGTACTTCAAAGTCAGTTGGTTTAGAATTTTGATTTCCATTTTCTGTTAACTTTTTTGGTAGCCACCAGAATTTATAAGGTCTTACTATATCTAGGCAATTCAGATCCTGTATCCTTGCTAAAAAAAAAAAAAAAAAAAAAAAAAAAAAAATTTCTTAGTTACACCCATTTGCTCATCCAATATTTTGGCAGACTAATCTATAGGGAATTTTTAAAGTCTACCAATGCATTACACTCCCAAAACATATGTTCCAAGTTACATCTTTCTTTCGCATCACACCTCCAATATTTGTCATCTACCTGAGGAAAGATTCTTTGGAGTCCGCTTTAGGTATACAAATACCTATGCACATGCTTCCAAACAAAAATCTTAAATCTTCTAGACTTTCTTACATATTTGTTAGCCACACATATGTCCTTCCTTTGTTTCCTTGTGAATTGCTTGTCTAGTCTCTCTTTGCAATCTTTTATAACATCAACTGATTGATTCCTACAGTTATCATGCAATATTTATTTGCCCTTCTAATTATCATTCTGTTCTAGATTCAACTGGAAACTCTACCAGAGTAGGTCTTTCAGTGAGGATTTCCCCAAAATCTTTCCCTTTCTCTCTGCCTATACTCTGATATCGATCCCCGATAGGAAAGGCAGTCTTTAGCATGCAGTCCAAATGTCTTCTTGGCCTCTTCCTACTCTGTTACCTTTCTCTCTGTAGTTATTTGCTTCCATTACCTTGTTTCTTTTTCCAGTTTTCTCCAGTAAATTCCAACCCCCTTTTGCCTGTTTTTTTGTACCCCTAATTGCAGTCTGGTCTATGTCAGAACAACAAAAAATCAAACTATCGAATGCTCACGAATAATCAGGAACTCAAAATTGCTATTGTGGTGGGCTATACCCCCCACTAAATATATATTCCTACTCCGAGATCACACTACAGTGAGGAAAGGGCAAATATTCTGATCTTCACTGTACTGGAATCCCAAAAAATCAGTATCGAATTCCTGATTTTTTGCTCATGTGACCGCTAGACATTTTGTGTTTTTGTCGTTCTAAAGTAGACCCTTGCAGTCATTACCATTGGCAGACTCTCCTATATCCACCCTCATGTTGGCTTACTTTTTAGAATACTTGCTGCTACTTTATAATTTTCTGATTGGCTGCTGATGTTCTCCTTAAGGATCTGCATCAAAAATTATGTGCTCTCCTTATTTCTTGAATTTCCTTGTAATGAAAGGATATATTGCAGGCACAACTAGCTGGAATTTTGTAAATTATTACATGCCATTGGTGAATATTGAAATGATTTATATAAGATGCTTGTGTTATAAATGTATTACAGATGTATGTCATATGTATATCAAACTGCTCTGTACAGATGTTTGTGTTGAAAATGCATTTGTAAAAGTGTTGTGTTTAAAATCTATCAAAAGTTGTCCTACTGGAAGAGAACAGAAATGTATGTGCACTGTTGTAACTGTTTAAATGTATATATTTTAACAGTGGAAACTGGGGCATAGGAGGTTAACTTCAGTCTAGTAAACTCTAGAAAAATATCAGAAATTAAATTACTTTATAGGATGCAGTAAAGAGGCTACCTCTCAAGTTTTCAATGCAGCGAGACAGAGTCTGCACTAGAAAGAATTCTGTATTGTCCTTGGAGTGAGCTAATTGCTACTTTTGAAGCATGAAGGGATACAATTGTTTTATGACTTCCAGCATATGCCAACGATCTGAGGAAAAGCCCTTGTCAGTATATTTTTACACGTAGATGCTAAATGCTGCCAGCTTCTAGGAGTGGGGGTTTTGGGAACTAGAAGTCAAATGACCAGAAATTATGTCATTCTGCATGCTATCCCAGCAGTAATATTTTAGATATTAATATGAAAAAGTCTATTAGTGAGATAGAGCATTCTGCATTCTGTCTTGGACCTGACAACAACTAGAAGATCCATTCACCACACATCTGCCTTTTCTAATGAAGTAAGTTTTAAGGGAATAGTATAACTCTGTTAGATACAGTCAGGAATATAGTAAAGCTTAATTAGATGTTTTTCTTTATTTTTCTGAGCCTGTACTGCAATATTATTTTAAATATTCCCTGTGGATTTGAACTCTGATATCAGTGTGGATATATATTTGGTATTGTCTTGTTCTTTTATTATTTATTGTTAAATATATTTAAACCATTCATTGTGGTTGATCTGTGTAGAGATACTTAGTTTTGAGAGTACTTGCATATTTATTTGGTGACACTGTGTGGGCCACTCATAATAGCCTTGCTCTTAGTAAAACTGCCATTTGTATTAGTATTAATATTACACAGTAAAATTGGGCACCCTTTGTTAAGGGCCCTAAAATAGTTGAAAAGGACTGACTGGTGGCAGTCGTAACTATCTTATAGTCTGGAAAGTCGGGAGCATAGCTAGTAAACCTGTGCCAGTCTTTCCCAGGTGTGTGTGTGTGTGTGTGTGTGTGTGTGTGTGTGTGTATGTAAATCAAACATGAAATAGTGTGTGTGTAAGCAACTTGGGAAAGACAGAAAACACTGGTTGGACAGAGAAGGTGCTAGAGGTCTTGTCTTTGTCACTCAGATGGGATCTCAAATCTACAGCTGTGCCAGTGGGGAGTCTTACTGGTGATCTGCAGAAAGAGGGAGAAACCAACCCAGACTGATTATGGTCTCTGTGTACTCTTAAGAGAAATTGCACTTGATGCAGAGAGCTGCATCTAGAAATACTGTGTGTGTACTTGTCATCCTCTTAGTTAACGTCCCCCACTGTTGCCAATGGTAAAGATTGAGGCTCCTTGATTACTGGTCTAGTGGGGGTTGTCACATTCCCAAATTCCATTTACTTTTAATGAAAAGTGCTCCTTCCCTTTTCTAAAGATCTCACCTCCAGATCTATTTTTATCCTTTACAATATTCAAAACATATGTTACTTTTCATATAGATTTTTAATTTCCATTATACTGTAATTTTTTTCACAGCCAGTTACATAAAACTTAGTAATACCTTACTATGTCCAGACCTGAGCTGAAGCTGGCTCATCTGGCACATGGTACAACTCCTCAATAGTAACAGCCCTCTGTGCTAGTTTGAGGACAAAAAAGGTCCTTTTCTCTGATCTGGCATTTGTCCTCTCCTAACAAAGAGTGCAAGTTTCTAATGCCCTACCCCCCACAATTACTTTTACAATCTTGTACTCCTCCTCCTCCTTTCTAGGATGGCCAATCATTTCCCCTTACACCAGGCACCTAAGGCAGCTGCTACATTCACCTCACCTTAGCTACACTTCTGGTCTAGGCAATTTGTATCCTGTAACTTTGCTCAAAAAATCCTTTGTTACTACCATTTCTTCACAAGAAATTTTGTCAAAACAGTCTGTAGGGGAATTTTTAAAATCTACAAGCTCGTTACAATACCTAAAATTTGTTACCAGTTATCGCTTTCCTTCCCATCACACATACAGCATTTGCTACCTACCTGAGATATATAATGCACTTAAGCAATACTTCCATGCAAAAATCATGAGCCTTAAGAATGTTGTTTATGTGGAAGCCTTACATCTTTCTTCATTATTTTGTGGTAAATTCTTTCTTTACCTCATTTTTTTTACCTCAGATTTATTCATATAGTTATCATGCAGTATTTTATATATTCTGTTGATTATTTCTTTTTAGCCTCATCTTCTGTGCTAGGTTCCAATAAAAATTCTACCAGAGCTGTCCTTTCATTTATTGCTCCCCTATTTCTTTCTCATTGACTGTACTTTATAAGTCCTCGATAGGGATGCCAATCTCTAACCTGCAGTTTAGTCTCCTGCCGATCCTCATCCAACCCAATTGCTCCCCACCACAGAAAAAGTAATTTCTCCCAATATCTTGCCTTTTTTTTTTTATTTCCTCCAGTAAATTTCAACCTACTCTTGTTTATGATCAATATATATATATATATATATATTTATATATATATATATATATATATTTACAGACATCTGTATTCGCAACATTTCCTTTCTCCATTCCCACAATAGTTTAGTTCATAGAATATTTTGCGCTGTTTTATTGGTATAATAGGCTTTATCATGGTTGCTATTCTTGGTATTGATTCATACATAATCTAAGGCCTTTTTGTCTTATGATCATGTACACATCCCTCATGCTACAACTGCTTTCAACAGGAGGCCCTTAATCAGTCCCTGAGAACATTTCAAAATACCTATCCAATCATCTAGGTTGTTTGCAGTAAGATAATGACTTACACTGATTAACATACAGGGGAAATTTACTCCAGAGGGCCTGTTTTATAAACTTGTCCCTCTGACATGTCATGTTTATCTGGTGGTGAAGATTCATAAAAGCCTTTAAGGACTTGAATCTATAATCCTAGTCTCTCTTAGCACCCCCCCCCCCCCCCCTTGCACCACCAGCATCCTTTTCCACTTGGATTTATAACCTTCTGCTTGAGTTATGTACATAGGGCTTAACTGCATAATTTTAAATTAGTCCTTCAAATCAGGTAGAGCTAAATCACCTTGTTCTACAGAAAGAACCAGTGTATCCCACTTTACACTTGCCCGCTTCAACTCTATTTGTCCTCCACAACTTCTCCCCTGATAGAAATACACCTGACCTGCATATAAGCCTAAATGGTTTAAAACATTTTCAATGATTTTAGGATACTAAACATATCCATAGTAAAGAGCTTCTATGTTCTCTGTTTTTATATTCTGTTCTCTTCAGCATCCACAGCAAAATCATATTTAATATACCTAAATACTACTTTTTTATCCCTATAAATATGGATATAGCTGAGCTAAGCTGTACATGATTACTTAGTTTACTGTTATAGTTTGTTTGATCTTCAGCTATGTTGTACTCTGAAGAGAGGTAAATTATCTCAAAATGTTCACCAACACTGAACTGTCATCTTCTGAATTAATGAAGTATAGAATAATATCTGCAAATAAAGCTAACTTTTGGATTACCATACCAGTCATACCCTTAACTTGGTGGTCCCCTTATTTTGTTTGCTGACTGCTTTAAATACAAAGAAGTTTCAAAGGGAAAGAGGACTTCCCTGCTTGGTTCCTCTGACTTAATAGAGCTGGTCAGTAATGAACCCATCCCCCTTAAATTGTGCATCCAAGCCTTCATACATCCTTATTATTAACACTATTATTTTAACAGAAAATGCAAATGCTACCACTGTCCTTTTAAAATTTGAGCTGACTCTATTGAATGATTTGTCTGTATCAAAACTTACCAACAGTACAGGTGATTACACTCTACTCCTGTCTTGGATAATCATTGTTCAGTTAATTATTATAGCAATAACCCACGCCTGGGTGTGGGTAATGCTGGATTTACCCACGGTTGGTGTGGTTTGATCACGAGGGCGAAGCCCGAGTGGCCAAACAAAGACAACCATGGGTAAATCCAGCATTACCCACACCCAGGCATGGGTTATTGTTATTATACAATGAAATTATTTAAGAAAAAAAAATACTTTTCTTAAATAATGGCATTGTATAATGCTTCCTTGCTGCCCTTCCACAGCTGTCTGGTATTCTGTTGCAGTTCTGATGTACTGTGCATGCGTATGCTTACGCAGTACATCAGAGCTGTGGGTGGAAGCAAAGGAGAAAGCAAGATCTCCGTTGCTTTTTACAAACTGTCTTGCTATGCTAAAGGAGTTTAACTTAGTGAGACAGCTTTAAAGAAAGCAATGGAGAATCTCCGTTGTTTTTTTTAAAGCTGTCTCGCTATGTTAAACCCATTTAACATAGCGAGACAGCTTTAAAAATAGCAACGGAAGATCTCCATTACTTTTTTTAAAGCTGTCTCACTATGTTAAACTAATTTGACATAGCGAGCCAGTGTCTAAACAGTAACAGAGATCTTGCGTTCTCCATTGCTGTAAAAAAAAAAAACGTATACTAATGGAAAAAGTCCGGGCGACTGGACCTTTTTCCATTAGTGTAAGTCTGATTGACAATGTGCATTCTGACCAATCAGTGTGCACGTTTTGGAATATTAATGGGGGGTTTGTTGTATAATAGATGTTTACCCCTTCTCCACAAAACAACATAGATCTTGTCAAGTTTGATGATATATTTATCATTATCTTACCTAGTGTGTATATAAGTGCTTTCAAATTGTGGTTTGAATTCAAAATAAGTCACTATGAAGCCAGATCTGAAGGGTATTACAGCACAGTTTTCTTCCAGGATGCTGGTACTCCTGCTCTTTTTTATAAATATTGTTAAACAAAGCCTTCCAGATTAATCTCACATTCCTCCCTCCTAAGATCTGCTCTTGTTACAGCTTCTGCAGTAATGCCATCTGCTCTTGGATATTCTCCTGTTGATTGATCATTCATTAACCTTTTTGTATCATCTCTTCTAATGCTGGTATAATTAAGTCTTTCATTAATATTTCCATTTCTGCTTTTTTCTTATTGGTCTACTTCATATGATTTTTCATAGAATTTCTGGTCTATTGCATTAACCTCAATAGGATATGCTTTTCTCCCCATAGGGTGTTTAAGACAGGTTGCAACTGTTTATACTGTCTATTGTCGGTCATTGTAATGAAAGGTTGTATAATCTGGAGCACTGTTATCAGAAATGTTTGCTTAACAGCATATGTTTTTTTCTAGACTCTCAGATATTGACCAAGTTTTCCCTTATTTACCTTTAGCACTCTGTAGCTCTGTAGTTGCTCCTCTTTTTACTGTGAGATTTCCATTCTTCGGCAATACTTCACCATTTGCCTTCTCCTTTAAATAATTCCTATGGTTCCTATTTATTTACTGTATCTCTGTGTCTTATTTCAGCCATGTTTTAACTCCATTTTCATTTTAACCCACTCAGCTATTCCTTACAGAATAATATCTTTCTTCCATGTTACCTATTGAATCATACAGACTGCCCATTCCTTAAACTTCTTATTTTTAAAACGTTAAGTAGGATAACTTGTAAGTAAGAAAGCATTAATGTCGCACTTTTATGAGCCTACATCATTATCCTAATGTTTATAGTTACACATATGGTCGTTGACTGCATTGCCTTAAATTATCCCTTCAAATCAGATTTATTGGATGGGTTTTATACCTTTTAGTTTAACATGCTCCAGTGAAATATACATTATCTGGGTTAGACTAGATGGAATCTTGGGGAATAATATGTAAATTCCGTCTGACTTCCTGCTACTGAATTCATGTCTTCATTGATAAATATTCTCTTATAATTCTTCATAGATCTCCTCTTTTGTGGTATTTTCTCAAGTATGAACCCTTATATATCCTCACAATTGCAAATCAGATTGTAGTTTCCATCAGTTAATAATCCCTCCTGAAAGCATATAATTTTCCCCACAATTCTTCTAAATTCCATAATTCCAGTTTTAGACAGAATTTAAATACACGCCAGCAGAATTATGCTTACAGGATACTAAACCCTTACTGCCACAAAACTGACATTATTGCCTTTTTTCCTCTTATATCACTATTGTAATAACATTACTCCACTTTGCCTTTGACCCTAATATTCCACTGAATATCCACTCTAAAATCCGTTGTCAAATTTACATGCTCATTTTCATCCATGTGTGTTCATTGTAACATTGCTATTTGCACCACATAATACTTAATAAAATTCAGTGAACTTTGCTTTTTGTGTGTACCAGCAAGGGCCCTTACATTCCATGTCCATGTTTACAAAGCAGACATTCTCATAAAATTACATTACTATTCCATATTTTACATGATGATTCTTTTGAATATGTTTCCGTCTTTCAGCTTATGTATACACAGTAATGATTTTCAGGCTGATAGTAAGTGTTGTTGCCTATATCCAACTCTATTCTGAACAAGCCACATTTTCACAGACTTCTGATTTTGACAAAACACTTAAACAAAAAGCTAAATATGTTTTCAAATAATAAACATCCAATTTTAACAAGCACACAATACTATGAACACTTTACAAAAAGGAAGCCTATTCTTCCAAATAGCATTGGTTACAACATATAGATTGATGCTTTCTCAGGCATTCTATTCTATAATTAAAAGGTTACACGTCAGAGCCTGTGTTCTCACTCTCTCAAATTGCTATCTTTTATCTTTATTCCCCTCCCATATGAGAAAACAAAAATTCTTATTATTAAATACAAACTTTTAGTCATGGGCAACAAGTTTGCTGGCTACCCTTAAATACACTAAATTGTGCATTGTTATATTCAATGCATTAAAACCCAATGGCTGCAGTATAGACATCTAATTGTGTAACACCTCACTTTCAAAAGTTTTGAACTTCATTGATTCTCACTGAACTGCTTGCCAGTATCCATTTAAAGTTATTTATTGCACCTCAGTGATTTCTCTGGTTCGTAGGTTCAAAAATAAATAGTAGGCAACCAGTCTGCAGACTGTTACATACCTAGCCAATAACCAGAGAGTGACAGGAGAGAATCAAACTCAGTACCTTGTCTGTGAAGTAAACACCTTAATCATAAAGCCAACCCCTAACATGACTTTTTCACTGAAATGTGTCACTGAACTTCTTATTAATCTTTCAAGTTATTTACAATGTACCTTGAAGATTTTACTCACTGTTCAGACCTCTCATGATTAATTGCATGCACCTGCAGGATGCTTGTCTTCAACTTAAAGCAGGTGCTAATTTTAAGAACAGAACAGTAAGTATTTTTATTTTATTTTTTATTTTACATTTGTTGACTGGGATAGTCCAACTGGATTAATGTCCATTTTCAGTAGAGGCCTGGGGAGAAAAGCTCCAAGGTAGACAGATAAGTAATAACAAAGAAGACATATTACCAAGGTAGACAGATAAGTAATAACAAATAAGACATATTACAGATGAGATATTTACAAATGACATAAGCAGACATGAAACAGACAATATCACAAGTTTGAGTTACCCCTGGTAACAGTCAGGGGAAAAAATAACAGTAATTTGATTAATAGATCATATACATTCATGGTGAGAGCTAGGCAGGCTTGTTACAGTGGCAAAGCCAGTTTAGTAACATTGTATGTATGTAATCAAGTAACATTGCAAATCCAAGAATGAACTACCATTGTTCATAGTTTTATATTTTTATTCTCTTTGTCTATTTGCTTAAAAAAGTTTTAAATTAAGATATCTAGCTATCCACCTCTAGCAAATTATTTTTAAATTCTGTATAGAATATAATCAATATACATGTATTTTCAATCAATTTATATTTTTATAATACTTTTAGTCTATGTCTTTATAGACTTCCCTATTTTGTCAGGGTGTCAGTTTTGAATACATTACAACTAACTTGAAATGCTTTTTTTAATATCAGTATCATATATAGCAGTCACAGATAAAACTTCCCTCCACATTGCATTAAAAAAAAACGTTTGGTTGCATGCTCTACAGAAATATTTTACAATACAATGTAGTTTATATCAGAATTCTTTTATATAAATATTGACCAGAACAAAAACCCATTTTACTTAGTTACTACTTGAGTCAATCCATTGCCCTCCTAAACATTAGTCACATATAATGAAGTTTTATGCTTTACAACCCCCCCCCCCCACACACACACACACATACAAGTTTACCAGTCAGTAAGCTTCCAGTCTTTCCAGTAATTTTTTTTCCTGAAGGACCACAGTTCACGTCTAATTTTTGTCTTATGGGATTGATGCTTTACAGTTTTCACATTTATTTACTAATATCACTTTGTTCCTGGTTTTCCTACTTAACTTGAACTACCAAAATTAGTCTGTGAATTGAGTCCAAGGCACACCTAATTCCCCTTGTCAGCTCTTGCACTTTTTTCTATCACTCTAGAATTTTGGTTTAAACATTAGAAATTGTTGTACCACCAAAGTCTCATTATGAGTTTTCTTATTGTCAGAAAATTTAGAAGCAGAGTCTGTGTCAGCTTGTTGGCTCACTCAGTTAGCTAAACTTTATTTTCTTCATAGCCTATTCTTTAGCAAAAATGTCTTTGATCCTCCAGAAAAACAATATTCTGAAGCAGTTGAAAATATTTACTGCAATTTCCCACCTCCTTTCAACATCCATTGATTGCAGGGATAAAATTATTCACGCTAGACTTAAGAGAAGAGAAACAATACTTTTTTCATACAAGCAATCTTGGATCCCATATTTTTTATATTTTTTTCCTTCTGCTACAATTTTGGCAGGATTTGCCGTTTCTGCTGGTATGATTGCATCTTTATTAATATGTGTCTGAACTGCTTTCTAATGGCCAGCTCTGGTGTATAAACATGATCTGCTCTCTCGCTCTGTTAACAAATTCTGCTGTGAAAATACCGCTTCATGTGCTTATTTGTACTTTAATAAATCTAATGCAGTTTTAGTTTTTTAGTTTCTTTGGAATAACAAAAAGTCTTTTTTTTCTGCATGCCCTGTCTTCTGTGTTTTTTGAAAAAGTTACTCTTGAGAAACCATATTCATCCAGGCTTCAAGCTCTGTTTACTGCAGTTTTATCAGCTCAAATGAATACCTACCCAAAGGTGCTTCTATTTCCCCAGATTTTTGTCATTTTACATGTATTACTCCAATATCTCACTTATTTTAAATACCTGTCACTACATTTGATTTATCTCTCTCTCTAATTTACTTGGTTATATCCTCTAGTAAAGCTAAAACTTGAACTTTTACTTAGTGAATAGCTGCAAAGTTCTTCCCATCCACAGCTGCTTCCTTTCTGGTTAATGTCCTCTTTCTCCAAATTCATTCTTTGCTGGCATCCAGGCAATGTCATTACTTATGAATTTTGCCCAAATTGGTAAATGTTACCTTTTTTCCTGCAACAGTTCCTCACTTTTCATATGGGGGCAGACAGAGCCTGCAACCATCTTGGAAGTCTGTTTCCTGTGAGTTCTGAGATAAGATGTACTTGTTTTGTTGTTTTCAGTTATACATATATATATATATATATATATATATATATATATATATATATATATATATATATATATATATATATATATGTGGAATATAGTTAGAATGTTAAACTACCAAAGCACTGAACTGCAAATGATCAACCACAAAAAGTTGAACTCAAAAGCTAGAAAGCTTTACACCAATTCTATTTCTATTTCAGTACAGGTGTAAACACAATAGATACATGACATTATGTGCAAAGTGAAAAAAAAATGCAATATATCAATTTATTCTGTAGTAAGGGAATCATTGGCGGTTGTGTGATCTTGTTCAACCTCTTTAATGTATTTATTTAGTTCCAGTTTGATGACTGGGGAATTCCACTGGGCCAAGCAGAGCCCATTTTCAGTGGAGGCCTGTGGTGAAAAGCTCCAAAAGCAGTTAACAGACTGCAACATAAGTACAGTATGGAATATACAGTATACAAAAGCATAAATATATAATTTAAAATACAAATACAAAATCAGGGAAAATGTGTTTAAAAACACAAATGTTAAAATATAGATAAAGTCAAAAGTAATACAGAGAATATAATTAAAAGTACAAGTCATAAAGTGTTAATACAAGTTTAGTGTTTGTTCTAACAATAATATTAGTGATCAGAGGTTATAGTACATGAGATTGAAGGGAGGTTTGAAAGAGACGACAGTGTAATTTATGTGGGAAGGGAGCAGGAACAGCCCCAGTTTGAGATTTGAAATTAGAGTGGTTGTGAGTACAGTGGAGGGGGGGGGGGTTCCATAGTTTAGCTAAGGAGTGTGATAGAAGTAATTGGCCATGAGGGTATAGGGTTTTATAAATTTTAAGCAGGTTTTGGTTTTCAGATCTAAGAGTATGACTGGGGAGGTAAGGGGTTAAGATAGATGAAAGAGAGGGGCAGATGGAGGGTTGGAATATGAGTTTGTGAGCAGTGGTGAGTTGTAGGAATTTTAGGTAATTAGGAAGCTCAAGCCAATTTAGGGAGTGGGGGGAATGGCCATGATGGGTGGAGTATTTGGACCCTGTAGCAAATTTACAGATGTTGTTATAGTAGCCTTCCAGTTTGGTTTTTAGGCTAAGCTGGAGATGAGTAAGTAGAGGGGCACCACACATAAGAGAGTACGTTAATGTTAGTTTAATAGTGCTATAGTTGCAACTGCTTTGGACAACTACAACACTTTGTATGTGATTGCTGTTTTATCATAGTTGCATGACTTTGATGAGGGTACATATAAGAGGGTGTGCGGGCCAAGTGTTACACTGAGTATTTGGGTATGTGCTCTTTTGGTTTTCCAATGATCACAAAAGGAAGCTGTTTTATATTCTCAGATTTTCTTTCCATTTACCAATAAGGGGACAATGGAGATTATATCAGACACCAAATTGAGGTGTAAGGAAATGCAAATTATCCAGGGAGAAGAGTTATGTCTCGAAGAGAACTGTGAACAAAGTGAGTCTGATTTAATTGTTAATATTTCCAAGTATGAACTTTCTGAAGCTGAGAAGTCTTTATTATGTAAAGGACTATCTTTTATTCCATCAAAGAACACTAATGTTGATTTTGTGATCAATATCAAGATGTTTACTAGGAATGTATGTTTAAAGCTGTTATATGGGGATAATAATAATGATGATATAAATGTTTTTAAAAGCCCACTAGCATTGTACCCACACTGCATCCACTTCTCAAAACCTTTGAAAAGGCACGTGAGAAGGATTTATTAGAGTTAATGAAGATTATACTTTGTGAAGAGATGACTGGGAAGCACTTACAAAGTTACAGAATAATGTAGAGATTGTCATTAGAACTGCAGACAAAGGAGGTGCTGTAGTTATTTTAGATAAAGAATTTTATGAACATAGAATGGAGACAATGTTAAGCGAAGAAGTTTATAGACAACTCAGCCATGAGCAACTTAAAATTATTAAAGGAATACATAGTGATCTATATGATTTCCTTATGAGCAATGTGACTGACAGTGATCTTTACAAATATTTTTTTGGTTGAGCTACCATATATCCCTACATTTAGAGGGCTACCAGATACATAAAGATTTATGCAACCCACCACTTAGACCCATAGTCTCCAGTTGTGGGTGGATGACAGAGCCATTGTCAATTTATGTGGAAAAGCTATTAAGGAAAGTAGATGAAGAGACAGAAACAGTAATTAGAGACACACAACATTTTTGGAGGGCTTTTCACAATATGTTTTCTCCAAAGAGTATAATCATAGTATATTTTGGTAACACTAGATGTAGTGTCACTCTTCACCATTATTCCCAATGATATTGGATTAGACTATGTTAGACTTTTTTTGGTCAAGAAAGGAATTCTGAATGATCTAATTATGAAATGTACTATGCTGCTTGAGTTAATATTGACTAATAATGTTTTTGTATATGGTGATAGATATTACTTGCAAACCAAGGGAGTGGCTATGAGCACTCCCTTTGCCAATTTGTGAGCCAGTATTGTAATGGCCTACTGGGAGTCTAGCAATATAATGGAAAACCTGGAACATGCATAGTACATCAGGTTTTATAGAAGGTTTGTGGACGATATTATTATTGCCTCGGATGGATCACTCAATTCATTAGAAATTTTCATTAAGTATATCAATGAGACCACAGAATTTTTGAAGTTCACAGGCGATTGGTCCATGAATAGAATAGGTTTTCTTGATGTTGTGATAGAGAAAACAACAACAATATACACACATGTATGTTTAGAAAAGACGGTAGGAAGAACAATTTGTTGCATAGGAGTAGTATGCACCCTCCACATGTATACAAAAATGTTGTTAGAAGTCAAGGCTTGAGAGAGTCAAGATTGACTACTCAAGATACAATATTTCAATGAACCCTCAACACATTGGAAATGGAGTTCACAGAGAGAGGATATAGAAAAGAAGAATATAGAATTCTATATGATGAGGGAATAATAGATAGGAATGGAAAAGGGAAACCTTTTCTTATGAGGAGAGGCAGGGTGAGTAATGAACCTGAGGACACTCCTTCCAATCAAGGGATTGTAAATAGGATTGCAATACCATTTTCTAACAATAATAAGATGATGCAGGACATAATGGAGAAGAACTGGATGATATTGACTATATGATGAAAAAATCACTGAGTCGGTAGGTAACAGACCAAGATATTTGTACAAGAACACTAAATCCCTTAAATGATTATTATGCTCCCAGGATCAGAAACATATTGATTACAGAACTCAGTCAGATAGGAAAGGCACATTTCCCTGTCATTGTTGTAATCATTGTGCTCATATGTCTAACACAAATGTTTTTAGATATCCTAATACAGAAATAGAGTACAATTTCAAACATTACGCTGATTGTAAATTGAGAGAGTTAATATATTTAGCTAGGTATGTAAAATGTACTGCCTTTTATATAGGCAAAACAAATAGGACATTAAGAGAAAGGGTTAGGGAACATTTATATGCAGTCAACAGTGAAGATGAAAATAATGCCTTAGCCAGACACGTCATAAATAATGACCTTACACACAAATTTACATTTTCAGCAGGTGAATTAGTACACAAGAATATGAGACTTGGGAACCTAAAAAATTATACTGAGAAACTCGAAACAAGGTGGATTATTAGATTGCAAGTGGATAAAGGGAGTGGACTCAATGACAGGGTTTCACTAAAGCCTTTCCTTAGAAACAGACCACTGAAACAATTAACAAGTTTCTTGTGTAATTATGCTTTGAGTATTTATTTATTTTAGTT
Organism: Protopterus annectens; assembly: GCF_019279795.1. Lineage (NCBI taxonomy): Eukaryota > Metazoa > Chordata > Ceratodontiformes > Protopteridae > Protopterus > Protopterus annectens. The sequence continues at coordinate 1,013,655,449 of NC_056739.1, read as the reverse complement.
CTGTACTCTACTACCTCCTTTTCATTCAGGTACTTTTATATACATATATGTTCTTAATTTTATTTATTTATTTATCTAGGAATTGATAAGTTAAGAAATATATAGGTTTTTATACTATGTGTTTTGAGTTTTTATGTGAAGTGCTGCCATCTGCTGTTTTCTTGTATGATGACATGCTGTTTTAGGTTAGTTTAATTATTGATATTTTAGTCTCTGGTTTCTATCACGAGTGTATAACTGAATATGAACTAAAATAAGCTGCTGATACACTGACTATATGTTTGTGAAGCACTTTAACATAGAATATGTTACATTTTTTGAGATATCTCAACACTTTTTAATTAATTACATCACTACCTCATTGTATGATTTTAACCAATCCCATAGTAGTTTTTTAAGTAGGACTTGTATTTTAGTATGAATTACAGCAACCCATTGAAAGTTTGAAGAAGTGTTAAGAGTTTAACATGAAAGCGCTTACTTTGTGCACTGTTTTTTTCGTTTGGATGTGTTATTAAAGTTTGGCTCCTTATACGGCTTGGTGTTACCTCCAGCTTCACTTAGTTTGGATTACATTTAGTGCTCTGCGGCACTTTATCCACACACAGCTCTTTGGTTTTTGTTTTTTATATTCTCAGATTCTTTTTTTTTGTCAATGTTTGCATTCAGTGCTCTGGCAACAGTGAAATGTTTCAGTGTAATGGAATATTTACTGTAAAATGATATACCCATAGAATGTATGAAACATTTAATGTGGATTTAGTCAATATATTGACAGCCACTTCGTTGGCAGCGAATAGATTGGAGACATTGTTCCGTAACAACTATTGGCCACATTGGAGTTTTCCCTTTTCAACAATGTTGTGCAGACTCAGTGTAGGTATATATAATTTCACCAACTTGCCTACCCCCTCAACAGGTGCAGGGGAATTTATTCTCCTGCAAAAAAATATGTTTTTGAGAATTACCAAAAGGTGTTTCAGCATCTTGTTTGCTCTATCAGCCATCAAACTGTAGTCGATAGATGAATGAATGGGTTCATGTTGATCTATTAATAACCATAGATAAATATATAGAGATAAATATATGGATGCTACTTGCTCATATTGGCACGTTTAAAGTTTTATTAGTCATTTTTTAGGTGCCTTATCAAACAGATTTGTTGTTGCTATTGGTATTTGAAGTCTGTTTGGCTTTGAGCAGTGCTTCACAGCCGGCACAGTATTTGAGGCTTGCAACAATAGAATGGAACAATGGATGAAACCAATGATGTTAATTGAGGAAGGGGATCTGTGTCTGCGTTAACAGATGGTCTATCTTGTTGTCTGGTCAACACTTCAGCTACCAACAGTGATCTAGCTTTCCTGATTGCTGTTCTGTCCCAACAGGTTGCCGTTTTGACCAAGAGGGTGGATGTTATGTTCAACAATACTTTGAATACATCCAGCCATAATGAAGTTCGGAGAAAGGATTTTTCACTTATTCACCCTAGGCTTGTAAACCAAGGTGACTTCTCCAATAATCCACAAGAGGGCAGTATAAGATCGCAAACAAATACTTCAAACACGCCTAAGTCAACAGGCAGCCCTGCTAGGCAAGGAAATCAAGTTGTTGCTATTGAAAATCCACAAGAGGGCAGTATACGATCCTATAATAGTGAAGAAAACAATTCCAACTCAGCAGATGGCCATTCGGCATTCATTTTCTATAAAGAACGGATTATGAGGGACATTTCTTTCCTGCAAGAGACACACAACAAGTTTGTGAATTAGAATATAAATCCTTCAATTCCACCATAAGTGACTTTGAGAACACTATGTTGAAGGTGCGTGCCATACAATGTGACAATTTGTACTTACAAGAAATCCTTAAGAAAATGCGTGTCCCTAAAGGGCTTAGACTATATAAATTTCCTAATGGCATGGATGTAAACAATTGTGATACAGATGAACTTTTTGCTCTATTTGATGGCTTTGGGTTAGAATTGATGGAATTTATTATAAAAACAAATGACAAGCGTATTAAAATAATGCTTGATGATTTAGATAAAATGAATAATATGCTTACAAATGATTTATTGTTTGATGTTAGTAAGGTACAATATGAGAGAATTTTTGAAAAAGTGGATAACAATGTAAAGTTGAACTTAGAGTGTAAAAGTAAGAAACTTTTAAGGGATGAAAATGACTATTTAAAAAAAGCAAGTGTATTTTCTACCAAAATGGTTTATTGGTTCACAAAATGGTTTTGAACCGGCGGGTTACAACGAAGGTTTTGACCAACATTTACCACCATTAGGTGAAGACATACAAAGTGATGAGAATATGAATGATATGACCAGGGTGTAGACCAATATGAAGCCAGTCTTCCTGTATTGAGAAGATCAGAACGTTTGGAAAATAAGAGTAGGCAGAGGGCTTTTTAGGAGAGACTCATGTACAAAGAAACAACAACAGAGGCAACAACAGGGGGGATACAGAAACCAATACAGATAAATGGTATCGACATACAGTCTAATACTGTGCTGACTAATAATGGCAAATGTGCTTCTTATGAAAGGTTTAAGATCTATAATTATACCTGATTTGATTTTGGACATTAACTACTTTTCTTTATTTAGGAAAGGGTTTAAGTTTCTTCCTACTTTCAGATTGAACACGGTGGATGTTATTACTGAGTTAAAGCTATTCACTAGGAAACTAAATTTCAACATTTTGTTCAAGGGACAGGATCTCCCTGGAAAGGAAGACAAATTTAAATTGAAAAAGAAAAGTTGTTTTAATCCACCATTGCATCCCTTTATTCTAGCTTTTGAAAAATCTTGTGAAGTACATATTCAGAATGAGTTTAAGTATTTTAGGCTTGAAAAACATTTTAATTTGAGTATTGAAGAATATACCTTACTTAAACAGTTTAGAACAAATAAAGAGCTAAGAATTATGAAACCCGATAAGGGTGGGGGGGGGTTGTTTTGTTTAACAGTATTGATTATATTAATAATCTTACAATGCTGATAATGAGAAATATCAGGTTGCATCTAGGAATGAAGTCATGTTAGCACATAGAAAAATCCAACTATTTTTAGAAGATTCTCTGTTACAAAGAGCTATTTCAGAGGATTTATTTAATTTCCTGACTTCTGAACATCCACTTATCCCAACAGCCTTTGGCATCCCAAAAGTACATAAGTGCATAGATGATCCCCCATTTAGGGTCATTATTTCAGCATGGAATAGTTCCACATATACCCTTTGTACATTTGTAGATAGAATTCTAATGGATATTATTGGTTTAGTGGACTATTTGCTAAAGGAGTCTTAGGACTTCCTGTCTAAATTTAATGAGTCTTGGTACAGTGATAGCATTATTTTTTCCACTGTTGACATAATGGACTTATTTACTTCCATCGCCCACAAGGAGGGTTTGGATTTATTCTATGAAGCAGTTAGAGAACTCACTACATTTTCTAATACTATGTTGAATTTTCTGGTGGATGTTATGGATCACATTCTGTCCAACAACTATTTTACATTTGAGGGTGAATACTATAGGCAAACACAAGGGGTAGCAATGGGGGCAACATGTGCCCCCATGTACGCCAATTTGGTTTTATATGCATGGGAAAAGAAATATATTTTTACAACTGCTTTTAAACCTTAATGGTGTACCTATTATTGCTTATTGGATGATGTGTTTATTTTATGGAATGATTCAAATGTAGATCTTGAGGGGTTTTTGGACTACATCAATCAGATATGTGTATTTTTTTTTAATTTACAGCCAAACATTCTAGAGAGGAAATAGAGTATTTGGATGTGATTATTTCTAAGAACATACTCAATAAAAAATTTGCCTCTAGAATATTTCGGAAAGACACTTTCTCCAACAGCTACCTTGATTTTCAGAGTAGTCACCCCTTTCATATGAAGAGAACATCTGTAAGGGGCAATTGTTAAGGGCTGGGAGAAGGTGTTCTACATATGACACTTTCTTGGAAGAAGTTTCCAACATAACAGAAATGTTTAGGGTAAGGGGATACCCAAAATGACTTCTTGAAGAAGTAGCACAAGGAATGATGGAAGGATGGGGTACAAAATATAAGCCCTTATTGGGAAGTGGTGTGACTATTCAAAAAACGGGTAGACAACATACTGATATGGTCAGTTTTGACACTACTATGGTCATCCCTTATGGTTCAGGTAAATGTGCACTGAGGGACATTATAAAGAAGAATTGGCATATATTCAAAGGAAACTTTGATATTTTTCACATACTTGGAGAGACACCAAGCTTTATACACAAAGCTGGGAGGAATTTTAAATATTGGACAGAGCACACTTTCCTTAAGACCATGTTCATCAAAGGAACTACTAAACGTGGTAGTTGCAATCGATGCCCCTACATCTTAGATAGCGACGTGGCCTTGATAGCTGGGCATGGCAGGGGCATTCCTCTACACAAGGGTAGTTGTAACACGAGAGGTGTTAAATATATGTCAGTATGCCAAACATGTTCATATTACTACATTGGCAAAACAGAAAGGAATTTTAAGACCAGAATATATGAACACCCTTATGCCATTTATAAGTGGAATGTAAATAATGCATTGTATAGGCACATACGAGTATGTGAGGGAGATACAAGATTTAAGTTTGGCATTTTAGAAGTTGTCCCATTGAATTTTAGAGGTGGTTGATGGGAGCTTCAGGTTGACCTTAGATAGTTTTATTGGATTATTAGATTAAATGCCACTGATGAACCAGGTTTAAACAACCATATTTCCCTGGTTCCTGTTCTAAGAAAAGAACATCTGAATTTTTATTGCATAATATATTATTTTTAATAATGTAAAATTTAACATTTTCTAAAGTTTTTTGTGTGTATATTTAAAGTACAAAGGCTTTTAGTGTCTATGTCTTTAAAATTGTGGAAGAATAATTTATTAATTAATTGTTTCATTGCATATAAAGGGTGTTGACTCAGAGCAATGTAATTTCTTCTGTTTCTTGTTCTGAGGAAGTCCCCGAGGTGTATACTGAGGAAGAAAGCGCTTAACAATAGACTGGAGTAACATACTCTTTTTGAGTATTTTGTTTCATGTGTTGGGTTTATGGTGTAGCTACTTGCTCATACTGGCACCTTTGAAGTTTTATTAGTCAATATATTGACAGCCACTTTGTTGGCAGCTAATAGATTGAAGACAGCTATTGGCCACATTGGAGTTTTCCCTTTTCAACAATGTTGTGCAGACTCAGTGTAGGTATATATAATTTCAGCTACTTGCCTACCACATCAACAGGTGCAGGGGAATTTGTTTTCCTGCAAAAAAAAAAAACATTTTTGAGAATTGCCAAAAGGTGTTTCAGCATCTTGTTTGCTCTATCAGCCATGAAACTGTAGTTGATAGATGAATGAATGGATTCATGTTGATCTATTAATAACCATAGATAAATATATGGATGCATATTTGTCCATGTATTTTTTTTAAGATTTCTAGCATTTGTGAAATATACTTCTATACATTAATCAAATGTATCTGTTCCAGATTCTGTATTTTAGTACCCTGTTTGTTGCCTAAAAAATCAATTTACCAGTGGGATAAGTTTTTATGATTTATAACTTTGATGGAACTGGTTCTGGAAAACAGGATAAATCCTGATTGCTATCTTCCCAGTGTGTAACATATATCCCTTGTCCAGTACACCTGTAGCTGCTTAATGAAATGCCTGGCTTTTGTATACTGGTAATCTGACATTCTTTGGTAGGGAAGGATATTACTATATTTAATTTGAACTCCCACAGAAATGTCAGTATGTTCAAGTGCTTTCAGCACATGACATACAGACACAGCATTTAAGTCTTTAGTGTGTGTGTCTGGATAAGAGAATAATCATAATATACTGTGTGCAAGAAACACTTTTTCTAACAGGTTTACTTCTTCAGTTTTCATCCACCTAAATTGTGCACATTAAGAACCATTAATTGTCAAGAGATCTATCTCACTACAGATTTGCCTAGTAACAGTGCCTCCTATTACTTATGTAATTCACAATAATAGTATCTGATAAAGTTTAAGAACCTGTCAAAAATCTGGAGATCTCCTTTGTTGTTCCTCTCTTGACACTGACACAACTGATTCACAGTTAACATTAACATCAACACAATCAGAAAGTTAGCTTGGTTTTTCTTTATTGATTTGATGCTGGTATCTGTCCTGATGTCTGCAAGGAAGATGCCGTAAAAGCTGCATGTGTAAATGTAGCGCTGGTATTAATTTGCCTGATCAGTGTGTATACTGTATGGATTGTTACCTGAAACTCAGCTGTTAAACAAACTGAATATATAGAATTTGTCTGACAAATGAAGTCATGTAGGGCCGCAAAAATAGGCACCACAAAACATTATTGACAGTGATGGAGTTTATATTAAGTGGTATCACCCATTAACAAAAGTTTGGGATATAGATACAAGAAAGCCAATAGTCCAAGAAGAAAGAAAAGTTTGATTGGTCACTGAAATTGCTACACCCAGATGTTATATAGGTCCTTGTGTATGTAGAAACACAAAGTCATAAAATACCAAAATTTTGGAAGCAGAGATGAGAGCAGTATAGAAGAAATATAAGACAGTTCCAGTATTAGAGCAAACAACTCTGTGTGTATGTATAATTGCCCCATGAGAGAGCAAATGCTGAAAATAGTGAAGCAAAAAAAAAAATATCTTTGTAAATTGAAACACAAAATAATGGAAAAAAATACTTTTATGCAAGAGCCCCCCCCCCACACCTCCTGCACCCTCCACACCCCTGATAATTTTATATAACAACTCTGAGATCACACAACAGTGGGGAAAGGGCAAATTCCCATACTCCACTGCATCACAATTTATGACACAGAGTATCACAGTAGCCAGAAAAAATGGAACATTCACTATTTGGACCTAACAACTGCAATGACAGCCAGTGGGAATTCTTTTATCTTAGTAGCCTAGACAGTAGGTCCATATGTTCATAGGATGACTCTAGGCTATTGGCCTGGAGGCCCTTATAAGCATAGCCAAGAATTTTGCTCATGTTCCCTCAAAGTCAGCACCTGTTTCCTCTGTCCAGTAGGGACACAGGTGGGAATCCAGGGGTGTATTTTCTGTTTCCCTTCCAGTCGTCCAGATTCCTCTTAAAGAGGGCTACAGAGGTACGCTGCTTGACATTTAAATGGTGCAGAAACAATTTACCTGCTGTTTGTCTGTGTGTCTGAAGAAGTTACTTTAGTTGAAGTGACGAAAACGTGAAAAAATTTCATTAAATTGATTTTACGTTCAAGAAAGTGTCTTTAAAAGAACAATATTTTCTTGCTGGCTACTGTTGGGTTCCTGTTTCATTTTTGGATTAAATGTCAGTATTGCATTTTCACATTTACGGTCAAAACCTAGTGATGTAGTGCTCTGTGTGCTTTATAAAGTGTAGCAAATGCTTGCTACGGAATTTGAATGGAGCTTTTCTTGGTGGGGAGGGTGACAGCTCTGGGCACAAAAAATAGCTAGATACATAGTCTCTTAGTAAAAAGGCTTAACATGCAATGATGGGCATGCTAGGTTCCTTGCTGTCAGTGCTACACCTGCAGTTGCATTCTGTAAATGTTACTAATGTAATGATGGGCATGCTAGGTTCCTTGCTGTCAGTGCTACACCTGCAGTTGCATTCTGTAAATGTTACTAATGTAATGATGGGCATGCTAGATTCCTTGCTGTCAGTGCTACACCTGCAGTTGCATTCTGTAAATGTTACCAATGTAATGATGGGCATGCTAGGTTCCTTGCTGTCAGTGCTACACCTGCAGTTGCATTCTGTAAATGTTACTAATGTAATGATGGGCATGCTAGGTTCCTTGCTGTCAGTGCTACACCTGCAGTTGCATTCTGTAAATGTTACCAATGTAATGATTTGCATGATCACCTTTCAACAGGATGGGTTACCTGGCATTGGCACTTGTCCCAGTCTACTTCTTCTGGTCCATTCAGAACCCATGCTAAACACATTGCAGACGATTTATTATTTATCCTACACAAAGCAGCTCATAATATCTTTGTTGTACTTTGTACTTTGGTGTAGGGGAAGAGTTGCTAATCATGAGATGAGTTATTTCCAGTAGTCATTAAATACTGGATTCATAATATGCTTATAAAGTTTGTAATGAATTTGTCGCAAGAGTTTCAGCAAACATGTATGAGCTAGCTTCATCTGTCTGTACTGATATTACACTTTTATTATGATACCCCTACATGTAGAAAAGCTTCATATTTTGATTACAATGTATACACATGCCAGCTTCATTTGAACATACAATCTGAATTAATATATCCGTGATAACTGTGGCAATTTGTTTTCTTACACAACTGCAATCCATTAAATCTTAACATGAACACTTAGAATTACAGAGAGGCAAAACATGCCCTCTGCAACTACAAATTGGTAAAATAATTCCAAAACTGGCAGTATAACATGTTATTAATTTTGGTCTCCGACACTGGTACATGCATTTTATGAGGTGTTCATTTATTTCCATCTCTCCTATATAAGAAGCTGACATAGGTGAACGCCTCATTTGTGCAATACAAGAAGAAAGCACCGATGTTGTAATTAAGTCATCTCTTAGGTTACAAGGGTAGGGGGCAGCCAATTATCCCAACATTAAGTACATCCCTACAGCTGAAGCATGGCAGGGAAGCAGGCTAATCCCTCTGCAGTTGTGCTTCTGTTTCTTTGGAAACTTTTGAGCGGATGTTGTGATCTCAGCTGCAGATGAATTAATGTGCTTTGGGTATGCAGTACAGCATGAGTTACTAATCTTCTGATTAGTAGAAATGGTTTTAGAATCAGGAATTTGTTCATAGCTAGGAGTACTCACACTTTAATACAGATGTAATGTTTCTTTCTGCACCATTCATTGAAATATTTCAGAATGAGAATTCTAAGTTAGTTAAAACCAAAGTAAGTGAGGCTGAGACAGGGAACTTGGTAGGAATTCACCATTTGTAACTCATTTCCCTTTTATTTTAAATCAAAGCATAGAGTGCACTCCAGCTTCCAAGGCCCTGAAAAAATCAGAATATATTAATATTAAATAGTGTAACATGAATTACCTAACTTATAACAAGAAGCAAGATGGTCACAGATGTTCAAGGAAACACGGTAATGTTTTGGACTAATAACATGTTTGCTAAGCTAAAAGTCCGTCAGTGCTGTAGAGGGTCTTTAAATGACAAGGCAGTGAATTCACCTTAAAGATTAGCACTGGTTAAGTGATAATGATATAAATGGCAAACTTGCTGGATTAAGTATTCCAAGCCGGTGTAACCAGAAAACTGAAAATGCTGTGCAGCTTATGGAAGTGAATAACATATCATGGCCATCCCACATTTCAGTAAGACTTTCAAATTGCCTGTACATAGGAGAGTTATGAAATGATCAGTATTTTTACCACAAGTGCCCTTTATAGTCTCTTGCACTTATCAGTTAAGTTCCTCTATGTGCTTGAAGACATGGCACCCTTTCTGTCTATACCCACAGTCAGTGCATTTCTGTCCTTGTTTAATGTGTAGTAAAACATCCAGACCATCAGAGCACTAGAACTTCCCAGAAGTCAAATTTCCCTTACTTATATCATTCACATTTAGATATAACCCTTGTAGCCACAATTGCACCTTGTTAGACTAGTTCCTGAAGATCAAAAAGCAAGATTCTCAATGGCAGCTTTCTCTCAGTGATCACTGCACATCTCTAACCTGTGCGCTTTCAAAAGAGACCTAAACATGACCAAATACCAAACTCCTCAGAATATTCAAACAGGCTGTTGTTCTGTCTTTTCTGATGTATATAGCCAGCAGTGAATGATTGTATTATTTTAGAAGCAAAATTATTATCAGTCTCCAATACTTTCCCCAACACTTGCTTGATTTGATTATATTACAAGCTCGGAAGAGATTTTTCTTTAAGTCCTACAGGTTCCCCACGGGCATATTTCCCAAAGTACCTAAAGGTTGGGATAGCCCGCGGTAGTGGTGATGTGGTAGAGTTTTCGCCTCACAGCAAGCTGTTGTCACGTTCGATTCTCAGCTAGAGCGTCTTCTGTGTGGAGGCATGCATGAATGGGCATGCCTTCGTTGAAGGTTGTGCATCAGGGCTGGTAACCCGGCATGTAAAAATCCACTACCAAACATTAGCGGACCGGAGTTCCGCTGTGGTGACCCCTAAACGGGATAAGCTGAAAGACACAACAACAACCTAAAGATTGGGATAGAGATGTCTACTCTATGATGAAGTCATTGGCATTCATGAGTATCATATATACAAGCAGTGGTTGCTGATTGCTTCAAAGCAAGATGGTGTGGGGCGGGGGGTGCTGCAGGAAACAGCGTATTGGGTGGAGCTCTAATACAGCAGGTCAATGACCTTTATCTGTGATCAAAGAGATCGGGCCATTTATTTTGATTGGCAGACTGTCTCAGTATGTACTTGCTCATTATTTTCACTTTAATGAATATTTAAAATTCAAATGTCTAACTGCGATCAAAAGACCTGCCTCAGGTAAAGTGGAGCCCTAGACAAAGAACTCCGTACCCCCTTCATTACAAACTGGTTCTCCCCCATACCTTCCCAGTGTCCCTGTCTTGTTTTCCTTTCATCCTGGCTCAATGCCATCCAGATATGTTTCTTCTTTTTTTGCTGTTTGATATACTTTTTAGCCCCTCCCCCCATGCTTTAACACATCTTAACTGGACAAGACACCACAGTACTAAGTTTGAAGGCAGTAACTACATTAAGCTGGGGGTCTGGGGGGCTGGTAGAACCCCACAAGTTATAAGGTTCTAGATGCTGTCAGATATATCTTGGAGCTTTTTTCATCAGTTTGATCTAACGATGGCCCGAACAAAAATCATGAGTAAGGAAATACTTTTAGTCTTATTTTCTATTCTTTCAAAGAAAATGTGTCTAAAACCTAACATTCAAAGCTAACAAAATAGTATTTACTCCATAAACTAAGAAGACAAATATTTGTATGGCAATTAAATCCCATCTGTGAAAGTGGATGCATTCCTACCTTTCGAAAAAAATGATCAAATGAGTACCCCTCTGTAGTAATTTTTCTGGATTGTGCTATAGAGGATAAAAATAAAATCATAAATGTCCAGAGACTCTTATTATACAGCTGAGAGTCTGGGAGAAGAATCCAAAGCACATGGTGATACCAGTAAAGAAACACAGAGTACATGCAGACTACATACAGAAGGAATAACAACAACAACTCAACCAGACAACCAAGCTCTGTTCCTTAGATGGAAATGCTACTCAATGTAACACTCTGCAATGATAAGCTGCTATCACAGACATCCTGCCCAGACCACTACATGATGTAGCCACTTACTAAGTATATGCTAATGTCATACTGTGATGGGAAGTGAAAAAAAATTATGGACAACTTGCTAATTCTAGATACACTGCAATACCTCCCGTACCATACATGCAGTCGTTTTCATCACAGAATATTTTATTTATTTTACATTTTATTTTACATATATTTTTGCACTATCTGTCCCTATCTGCTGTGTCCCATGGTCTTGTGGTGATGTATGGATGCTGATCCTTAGGTTTTTGTCTGATCATTCATGTATACTCTTCTACTCAACCCTACACTGGCCCTTCCTCGAGCCTGCTGACCAACATTTTCCACTGAAAAACATGTGGCTCGTGTGTACGGGAACACCTATTGGGCAGTCAAAGTTCCAGAACTTAGCCAGCCATTCCACCGTTCTTTATTAATATATGCATAGCTTGTTGTGCTATCCTTAACTGTTCTCCTGTCACGTTTTTGTTTGTACCAGCTCCTTCTACATCCCCACCCGTGCTCTAATTCCCTCTCTCCTTTCCCCATTCACTGCAACTTTCCGCAGACTTTAGCACTATCTACCTGGGCTACAGGTATTACTTTCCTTCCTCCTGACTGCTTTGTCTTTTCTGCTCCTTACACCCCTTCCCCATTGCCTCTGTAGACAAGCAACCTAGACCTTTCTATACCTGTTTTTCTCCCTCCACTATCCTTTACCTCTGCCCCATGCCTTTTCTCCTTGATAAACCCGCTACATCTGCTATAATAGACCACAATCCATTACCAGAGTTAGTCTGTAAAGTATTCCCAACTGTTCTTTGCTCTCAAGCTTCCTTACAACTACCTGATTGTTTTATTTCTTCTTCTTTGCGCACTACCCTTGACGTGGTCGAGATGTATAGCCACACAGTTTAACACCTACTTCACAGAAACTATTCTACATCTTTCTAACAGTCAAACCCATACTACCACCTCAGAAACTTTTACTCCTCAACAAAACAACTCCAGCTTCTCCCTTCAACCTGCCTCAATAAACACTATTAAAAAACTTCTTAGAAAACTTAAGCCCACTTCTTTAGCTGCTGACCACTTACCACCTGAGTTCTTAAAACTATCTGCTGAAGTAATTGCATATCCAATCACCATTCTAATAAAGAGATCTATATCAGAACAATATCTTCCCCCATCTGGAAAACTTCATATATCACTCCACTAAACAAAGGGGACAATTCTACTGAAATGTCTAACTACCGCCCTATTGAAATCCTATCCCCACTATCTAAAATACTGGAAAAAATTGTTCATAAGCAAATAATGGATCACTTAGGTGCAAACAAACTGTTAACCATAACACAACATGGCTTTCGCCCACACCACAGCACGTTTGTCATTCACAAACACAATTAACAACCACAGGAATAATGGTAAGCATGTATCCTCCATCTTTTTAGACTTATCAAAAGCTTTTGATATAGTAGATCATAACAAACTCCTACATGCCCTCTCTGACCTGGCCTTATCACATTCTGCTCTTGCCTGGTTTCAGAGCTACTTAACTGGAAGACAGCAAGCAGTATGGTGGCACCAAAGTCTATCTCCCCTACCTCCTGTCACCCTAGAAGTCCCCTAAGAGTCTATTCTTGGCCCACTACTCTTCTCCATATTTATTAACAATCTCTAAACTGCAGCCCCTTCTGCTACAATTATCCAATATGCAGATGATTCCACAGTACTATTTCCTGCCAATACCTTTCAAGAGCTACAAACACTCACTCAGTCATCTTTTCTCAAAACAGAATCCTGGCTAACAAACTCCTGCTTAATTTTAAACTTCAATAAGACATAACTTATGCTATTCCATCACAACAAAGCCACTATACCCACAGCGTCTTTCCAAGTTGCCTCTGCAAATAACAACAATATGAGATTCAACATCCACATTTCCCAATCAATTAAAAAAGTCCACAAAAGACTAGGCAGACAAGCAGTAGGTTTACTATCATTAAATCGAATCATAGGCTATCGATAATTGAATGTTCAAAATGCCCTGTTTGTCGACCTGTACTGTCAAATACTGTTTTTCCGAATGTAAGAATAGCGAATGCAAGTGCACATTTGTACAAAGTCATTTTGACATTATGAAAGCGATAAAACTGAATGTCGCATATCTGCTGACTTGAAGTCATTCACTAAAATAATGGTTATACGTTCGAGCGGTATTCGAATGAATACAACACAAAACCAGGTCTGAAACAAGAGGTGTTACACTCGTAACCATGCAGTGTGTATCAGAGGTAAAAGAAAGTGGCATATTCTCTAACTTGCTATAGAAATCTGCTTTTAACAGTTTAATTAATGGTTCCTGACTGAAAAAGAAACTGCAATAGTTTGTACCATGAAATATAACACTGGCGACTTGCAGTATATTTGTGTGTTGTTGCATACTTGCAGTTCTTAAATATGATTACAAGAGATAGGGATTGCCACCCTAAATTTTATTTTCAATGCGGAATGTTGGGTAATTTGTTTACCATATGAGGTACTCGCACATGTGAACTAATGCGCCATGCAGTACTCGTTAGTAGTTCTCTGACAAAAGATATGCCTTAGTATAAGTAGCCACAGGGTTGCTGATTACAGTAAGCAAGGTGTGTGTTTTTGTCAGGTTAATGACATAGCTGGTGAGCTGTATGGTCCAGGAAGAATAAATGGTGCATGCAATACTGTCAGTTCACAAAAAAGAAGAAAAATGATGCTAATTGAAGACTATGTGTATTATTTAGAGAAGCAGGCGGGGAAAGGAAGTATTGCTGTTTTTCTTTAAAGCAAAATGAGAAGTGTACGGGCAGATGTATTACTGAGGGAGGGAGGGAGTACAGGTGAAATATTGCATAGACCACTCCTCACTTTCATGCACCTGACCCTGTTAAACTGGAGTCTATTAGGGTGAAAGAAACAATAAAAAGAAGAGCAGAACAGAGTATAGATGACCCTTGCAGGGTTGTTTCCGAAGTTCTTGCTACCACATTAACTGATGTCACTGTTGATCTAGCGAATACCACAACATTGAAACAAATAGTTGTTAGAGAAAGAAATAAAGGGAAAGCAGCAGCATTCAAAGATTTTACAAATTTAAGAGATCTGTTTGCTGACATGTTACGCATAAAAGGTGGTAATTTTGTAATTAAACATGAAGGGGATGAGGGACAAACTCACCGAATTCTTGTCATTACAACTGTCAATAACCTTAAGGTAATGTGTAACGCTGACTTTATCATGGTTGATGGAACCTTCCCAATTACGTCTGACTGTAAACAAATATACAGTATACATTGCCCTTTGCCAGATGGTGAACATAGAAAGATTATTCCAGTGGTGTATGCATTACTATCTACAAAAAGTGAAATATGCTATGACTACTTTTGGAGGAATGTATTTCATCTATGTGATAAATATAGTGTTATATTAGCGCTAAAAATGATATTGAGCAACTTTGAGAGAGTAGCCGTGAATGCCATTACACGACACTTTCCAAACTAAGCAGCCAAAGGATGCTGGTTTCATTTTGCCAAATTATATGGCGACAGATACAGAAACTACACTTGGCTGCTGAGTTTGGACAAAATAGGTCATTCTCCATCTTTTGTAAAGAGATAACTGCCTTAGCTTTTCTAAAGGCAGAGGATGTTTTACCAACATTTCATAGCATTGAGCATGACATGCCTGAAATTGCTTAGCCTTTTTGTACATTTTTCAAAGAAAATTACCTGCTAGGTAAACCTAGAAGGTATGGAATGCGGGGATGCACATCAGAAAGGATTCCACCACTTTTTGACTTAGTATTCTGGAGTCATTAATGTACTTGTACAGAAGGTTTCCCTAGATCTCAGAATGCTGTGGAAGGGTGGCATTGCTGTCTTTGCAGTCTTCTAGGTAGAAAGAAATTGCACATTTATGATATATTACATACAATTCAGTTGGAACAGAATCACGTTGAGGACTTGGTTTCACGATGGTTACTCTGTGCACCTCCATCACCAAAACGGAGGCATTTACAAGAAAAGGAAAATGCGTTTAGAAAGCTGTTGGCTAAAAGGGACACATTTACATGAGGAGGGTTCATGGAATTGGTAGCAAAACATTGTTCTTTTTAATTACTGTTGGCAAAATGGTAACTGGGATACTTGCAGTAAATGGATGTCTTATATTGGTGAATGTACCACATTGTATTATGTTTCACATGGTATGCCTCACTGTAAAACATGGAATTCACTAACTATCTTAGGAATCACATTGTGTTTCATCAGAAGATTCATCTTGGAGTGCAACTGGTAAACTCGTAATGAATGCTACACTATTCAGACTCATTATATTGTGTAATTACGGTAACTGGGCCTGCAAAACATTGTGAGAGTAACATGTACAATAATTGTGCTCAGATATACATTCACATTTTAAAGAGAGAAGGATGCATTAAAAACTGTTTTTGCAGCAGGACAACATGGGAATATGCTCTGAGATCGAAAATGTCGATTTCGACATTTTTGAGTACATCATTCGTAATTTTATGCATTCGATATTTTTAGAATTGGCAGTCTTACTTGACATTACTGCCTTTCACATTTAGTAAATTCGTTCGAATGATAGTAAACCAAGCAGTATCTCACGAAAAACACAATAATAATTTTGGCCCTAACTCATTTGACCTCAACTCTTTTTTATGCATCACCCATATTTATAAACCTCAGGAAAACTGAACTGGCAAAACTAGAATCCTGTTACAACAAAATAGCTAGCTATGCTGCAAACACTACATTCAGATCTCACCACTGCTTTCCCCTAAAACAATTAAACTGGTTAGAGCTTCCCCAGCTCTTACACCTATCCCACCTTAACATGGATAATAAAATAATTTATCATCCTGAAAATACTCCATCACTACAAGGTTTACTAAAGCGTCATTCCTGTAACAGAATTCTGCACTCTAACAATAAACCCCTCTTACAGATCTCAACAGCACACAATTATGCTGGAGAATCCATCTACTCACATTATATTGCCAAGATTTGGAATTCCTTACCTAGTAACATCACATCTAGCACTTGTTGTTTGTCTTTTGGCTTTTCCCATTAAAGGGTCACCACAGCGGAACTCTGGTCCGCTAATGACTGGCAGTAGATTTTTACAAAACGCCGAGGTGCCAGCTCAACGCCCAACCTTCAACAAAGGCACACCCATTTACACATGCATGTCTTTCAATGCTATCCAACCGCGGGAAGAACATTCAGACTCCACACAGAAGGCACTCCCAAGCCACACCGAGAATCAAACGGGAGAACCTCTTGCTGTGAGGTAACAACGCTACTGCCATACCACCGCGGCTACAACATTACATCTAGCACTACTTTAGCTAAATTTAAACAAACACTAAAAACTTACCTTACTACTAAATGGCCATTGTTCTACCTCAGATTAATAATGTCCTACGACTCTTAGATAACCTTTCTTCATACTAACAGTACTATCTCTGACTTCACTGTTGATGTATGTATTATTATTACTATTAACTTATAAGCACCCACTCAGGTGAGAACTCAAATAATTAACAAGAATTGCACAAATATAACTCAAGTTTTTTTTCCTTTCTGCCACCTTGTATGTCAAGTACATTTTATTCTAGTTGTATGTTTATTTGTACAGAACTGCTGCTATCAGTCTCTGTAAACTGATACACCTTGTCCAATTGTATATCTTGTTTTTACTGATGCTGCCTCACTTAGGCTACTATTTGTTAATCTCTTCTTTGTTAAGAATTTTTTGTTAATTATGTTTTGTCTTTTGTATTTCTCTGTGTGGAGCTTTCCTCCCTGGGCCTCCACTGAAAAAGGGCATGTTGTCCAGTCGGACTATCCCAGTAAATAAATGTAAAATACAATAAATAAATAAATATAACCCCCATACTCAATTAGTCACTTTGACTGCCTAGACCTGAGATATGATTTTTGTTACACACAGTACAGTATTCCATCTAGCATTATACAGATGTGCACTACTTTTGAAAAGGCAGAACAATGACTGATTAACTTGAACAAATGACAACAGTGTCAATCATTTTCATCCACAGATTATCCCTGTACCTAGCAGTTAAAGCCAACTTTATTTACTGTATACACCTCAAATTTCAGACTACAATAAAGTAAACATATCTAACCACAGTAATTTATACAAATGCATGCATACATATACATATCTATCTATAAATAAATATATATATATATATATATATATATATATATATATATATATGTATATACACAAACACAAATATATGTGTATGTCTATTTACAGATATAGTGTATGCACACATATTTATGCATATATATATATATATATATATATATATATATATATATATATGTATATAAAACACACACACACGTGGCAACTTGTATGACTGGGCTGCAATTCAGATGTTTGATTTTGCCAAATAAATGAATATATACATAAATGACTGTTATACAGAAATGTATGTACTCAGGTCACGGCTATCATACTAAAGTGTAAAAGCCACTACAACCCCATATACATTTCAGCCTCTTAAAGAAGGAAAGAAGGAAAAAGCTAATATTAATGATGGTAGTCCTTGACTTGTAGATCCCATTTTTCTGGGTCACCCCCTCCCCCCCCACAAAATAATAATAATAAAAACTATAAAATGAAAGAGCATTATCAATGACAGAGAATAAAGTCATGGTTTATTGCACCATCCACCACCACTCACAGTTTATGAAGCAATCCAGCTAAGTTACAAGTTTGACAAAAAAAAAACAACTCTGTACAGATGGCTGAAAAACAGTGTTAAAACTGCAATGCAATTCATCCACTTACACACAAAACTTTTAATAGAGACTGTATTTCAAGAGAAAAAAATAAACTAAAAAAATTGTTGTTTGCTACATAATTATTCCACCTCCATCCAGATTTTAATGATTAATCAACATACTTCAGGATACAGCAAACCTCCTCCTCAAAGTGGAACTGATTTTACTGAGGGGGAAAAACAATAACTTGAATCAGATGATTTATGGCTACTATACAAAACAGGTCCAAGCATGATATTCTCACATATACCTCTCAACTGTACAGATTTTTGCAGAATGTCAAGATTTTTGCATCATATTTTGGTCTGTTTCATGTAAAATTGTGTTTTTCTGGCAAATCATTGACTGTTAAATTCAGAAAATGGATAACATTTGAGTTTCAGATTTCATACCCTCAGAAAAATCATGTTAATGCAAAACCTGGTCTATCAATTTTCTAAGTTTGTAAGAGAAATATTTAAAAAGTGTCCCTATTTTTGGTGCTTTGTGTCTCCCCATTATTAAAGGCTTTGCCCAGATTTCTTGCTCTAAGAGGTTGACAACTATGCTCACTGATCTTTGATGAAAATTATTTTGAAGTGATAAATATGAGAGAGACAAAGGGCAGTGGCTACAGTTTGCATTATATTACTAAACTGCAGAGCTTAGCTGAGAACTTGCCCAGACTTAAGCATGTTCACAAAGCATGGTAAAAAAATGCAGGATAATTCTATATTTTAAAAATAAAAATGGCTTTGTATATATAAATATCGACCACACAACCCATCATCTAAACCAAGTGTGGGAAAATCCATATCCATAAGGAGGTTAAATAACCAAAAATGGAAGGGAATATCAGATGCAGGAGAATGCAAGGTGGGCAAAACATCCTAATGTTTGACTGTTAAACTAAATAAGTGGCAAAAAAAAATTCTTAAAAATCAGAGGTAATTAAATATATCTACACTCCACATTTAAATATTAAATATTTAAATATTAAATATTTCTCTGCCTGGAAAACAAATTACTTGTTCCCACACTAGTGCTTCTGTACTCTTAATTTCCGTCCTTCCTTCTTTTACTTACAGTCTCAGGCTGTCTGTCACTTCAGGCAGCCTGAGCCAATAGGATCCTTGCTGAGCAATGTTTCTGATGGCCTTAACTTGCAAGCAGATTACTGATAAATTCCAATGCCAGGCTGCTAACAAAACAGCCTGGGAAATAAATTAAACTGGCCCCATTTTTTTTCTTTTTAATTATGTGAAGCATCTTGAATTCCATGTATGTGCAGCATTCTCAGCACAAGGTACAGTATGAAATCAACTGCTGCTCTTCAAGTTAGAATAATAATCATTTTTTTTCTGAAGTTCTCTTTGAAATAACTTTTTTTGTTTTGTCTTTAATGGGGGGGGGGTGTGGGGGTTGCGGCCCAGAGCCATTGCCATGAGCCAACCCAGTCTACAAGTAACTATGCTCTCCTTGTACAGTTAGGATGCTGTTGCTACTGCAAGACAGATTTTGCTCCACTCTGCCTACGTGAATCTGATAAACATCAGTTTCATATATCATTAGCTTGTGCTGAATGTGAATCAACTTCCACACTGTTCTCAACAGATTGCTAAAGCCAATAAGTAAAGCCATACCAGACAACCATAGTTAATAATCAGCTTGTAAGATCATCAGGCAACTATAGACTGTTCTGGAGTGAGATTTAATGATTCAAAGGTGTAGCCAAATCAGAGACCTTATCATAATTCTTTGCAAAATATGGAGCTGGACATGCAGTCCAAGAGACCTTTAATGAGTCTAGCCCAAATTCCCATTTGTCCCAGATTACTGACAGGTTAAGTGATTTCTTCAAGGTCATGTAGCAGGCAAATAAACATAGAGGGGACCAAACTCTGTATCACAGGCAGGAGCAGGATAATAGCTTGAAGCCGTAATCCTCTGTATCACCTGACAGACTAAAGCACACAACCCTGAGGAGACTTGAACCGCAACCTCTCTCATGTGTACTGCAAATCATTTTATTTACAGGCAGAGCTACAGCCTTCTGATCTTCCAGAATCAAAGCAAAGTGTGCCAGCTGTATAAAAATGTTTTTTAGAAATACTACCATTTACAGAAAAAAAAGTATAGAAGCGTATTTAACTGGATTTCAAAGCCTTTGAAAGGCACTTAGCACTGTCAGATGGAAAGCACATGCAGAAACAAAGTGCACCTCTGTAGAATTATCTTTAAAAGCCATTGAATACTTCATCTGCTGAACTTTCAATCAAGGTGGAGCAAAGAGTCTAACGGTTTTTAAAGCTGTTTTACCTCTTGTGATGAAGATTGTCATCTGGCACAGTCCATTGTGAGTCCCTAGCATGAGATCAGATCTTAACAGTGCTTGGGTGCCCTTAAGAACTTTTGTAAGCACCCATAAGTGCATTTAAGATGGTCTCGCATGCTGGGAATGTCTTAAACAAATTTATCTTTTCATGATTTCAGAGATCACAGCCTTCCATGTATTGCATTTTCCTCTGGATGTTTGTCTGTTTGCCAATTTACTTGTGTTTCTTACTGGACCACTTTCAGACTCATCCCAGTAACATCTCAAGGAGAGACAGCTGCATTTTAAAATGTACATGTGCCAGGCAAACAAGCAGAAAAAATGTTTATCAAGAAAAGGAATTTAACATTGATTATGTGCTACAGGATATAATCCTAATATATATTTCATAGATGTGCAGCTTGAATAAATATTAGAGAACAGTGCAGCAAGAAAGACTTCAAGGAAATAAATGAATCAAAGAATGTTCTCTACGGAATGCAACAAAGATTATACAAAATGGATTATATAAAATAGTTTTATATAACAATGACTACATGCTGTAGGATACAGTGTGTCTCAATGAGACTGTATGGTTGTCCAGTCATGTTCATAGGCAGCCTAAATAATGTCTGGAAACAGCAGCATAGCGCGGACAATGATAACAAGCTTATTCATTTGCCGTAAAAGCACTACCAACTGGAAAATTACACACACTGAATTGTGATGTGCTTGACCTCTTAAAGTCTTAGTAATATTGTACATATTCAGTGTAAACAAGCACAAAGCAGTTTTCACCCCCCCCCCCCCCCACACACACACACACACACTTGCAAAGGAGACAGGTACATCTCTGCAACTACAAAATGCTGTTAAAGTGTACTACTGATCTACATTTAATATTTTGTATTTTTCCTGAATTTCTGAATGGTCTGTATAAATTTTGAACATACTAGAAATCTAATTATAAAATAGCAACTGAGGTAGACATTACTCAGCAGAAATGCAATACAAGATTTCATATGAGAAAAATCAAAAGCATTTGCTGAATAGATGTTTTTGTTTTTTTCAGTTGCAATCTTTATCAAGTTTGGACCTCTTGTACACTTTCTAATATGAATCAGATTGGAATCTGTGGAAGGAATGCAGTTCGACAAACAAAACAGCTTTTTTTTTTTGTTTTTCCTAGAGTCAACTTAAAGAAGAGTCTAGTCAAAAGCATCAAAAGCAGGTGCAGTCTTACTCAGATCAGCAATAATTCTGTTATCGTATGTGATTTTGGGACTTGTACTCTAGCCTCTTATCTGAGTTGAAATAAAACTTTTCAGAAAACAGGAATGCCCTAATCCTATCCTTTCCTCAAACACCTGAGATTGACTATTAAGAATTGAGCATTCACCTGGAAGATCATCTGGAATTGCAACCAAATATATCTAATTTTTGTGCCATTTTCAGTTTGCAGCATGTGTGGTCTCAGCTGATTGTTCTTTTGCATTACAATAACAGTTATCTCACATAATCTCTCCCACTTTAACTTAAGGTGCTCAGGTTGGCCCAATTGGAAGGCTGATGGTGGTTGGGTGGAATGTTGTATATCAAAAAGTGTTTGGGGCTCTGATGATTTTGCACCATGGATACAAAAGGTATACTAGTCCTTATTTGTATTGCATGCATTGGTTGTGATGAGTTCACTGTTGTCAGTAGGACAGAGCTTTGTAAGTACCTGGCTGTCTTCTCATCTTTTTGAAGGTTGGATTGCCCTTTCAGAGGCTCCATTTGAATGAGGCTAGTGAGGAAATGATGTAGTATAAGAAAAATATTGTCTGCAAAATCCATAACTCAGTTCACACAAGCAGTGTATGAATGTCCATAACCATTTCAGTGGGCATTATATGTTGTAAACATGGCCTTTAACCCTGCTGTTATTTGTTAGCTAGTAATAGCTGGTATGTGCAAAATCAAAATGCCACAAGAATAGTAGTCTGGTACTATTAAATAGCATTTGCCTTGAAACTCACAAACCAGTACCTACCTTTTGTAAAGGGTGTTGTGCTTAATGAAGCTGGAAATAATGTATGTCATATTTGAGAAGATTTATGGGCAATACAGAAATGACCCTTTGATGTGTTTTGCAATGTCTGGATTAATGTTATACGACTATACATATAGCTTGCCTCTTTCACTATACTTTGTTAAAGTATAGCATCCTTTGTGCATTTGCTTTAACAAAATAGCACATTGTGATAAGGACGCTACTATTTCATCTTGGTATAGTAACAAGACCATGTTAATAACCTTGCTTTCATGTGACATCTGTACATTGTGTTTCATTTGAATCTAGCAATTGGGTCATCCATCCTGGACATATGATCATTCTTGGTAGCATGTTTTAGCCTTTCTAATGCTTTCGTAGTCACTAATCATGCTGCCTTCACATAGATGGCAATATTTATTCCAGCTGCTTCTGGTCATACATAGGATTTCAGGATAACAAATCAGCCACGATCAACTGTTTTTCAGGCACATGGTCTGCTCTGGTGCTGAGCAATCTCAGTCTCATAAGCAACTTTTGAACTCTGGGTGGTTTCTTGTCCAAGTTATAGAAATTAGTTGAATCAATTGCTTGCAGTCAGTCATTCTACAGCTGGAAATGGTCTTGATTAGAAGTTATCTGGAGAGCTTTCCGATATAGCCATACACCTTGCAAAGCACTCCTTGGTAAGAATCTCTGTTTGTACTGTTCAGTTTTCTAGTGTATTAAGCAACTGGTCATAGCGCTTATTTACCCATTGGTGTAAAGCAGCATGCATGCCATAGCTACAGTGTCACAAATTTGTTTGCATTAGTGCCTCTTCGGTTAGTGTATTCTTAGTTGGTGTTGGAAGATCAAAACTCTTTGAGGGGTACTCCCACACCCGGTGATTGCATTCATTTTCCATTGCTGACACTGTAATACTGAATTGGGGGTGCCTGCACTGGGGAGCATGTCAATCCATTGAAGGAAATTTCAGGGAGCACAAAGAAACTGAAGCCAGTTTATTGAAACCTCCTTCAGTGATGGAGATTGCATTTTTCTCCACTGTTGTGCGACATTGGAATTGGTATATACAATTCCAGGGGGTATGGGAGGTGCAAGGGGGCTTGCCTTCATGCAAAAAAAATGCTTCAGTGTTTGCTGAAGGCAGTTTTGGCAAACTGGTTTCAATTTGTTTGCATTCATCAAAGCCACCTTTGATGGATCAATATGAACCAGCTGCTCTGATGAGTGTACTGTCCAACAGATGAGAAGTTAAACCAAGGCCCCATCAGCCATCTCAGAAGGATGTAAAACAACCAATGTCACTTGCCAAAAAGAGTAAGGGAATTTCACCAATACCCTTGCTAACTTTCCCTTTGTCAATATAAATACCAATTTGAGTCTGCCATGAAGACAGATCTTCAGAATAGTGGACCTAAACCAGTCAACAAAAGATACAAATGAACAAACACAGATTAAATAATTATATTAAATTAACAAACACACTCAGTGTTGTTAACCTGATGATGTAGTATGCTAGCTTGGAGCAATTGCTAGCATTTCTTCCACCCTGTTGAAATCATAGGCTTGGGCATATCTCCATTTCCAGGGTTCATCTTTCTTAAAGAGGTCTGTCAGTGAATGTGGGTAGACAGATGTGGTATACTCTTGCCCAAGCAATCAGTCACACAAAAGCCTTGTCATAGCTCAGCCACAGAAGTTGGACACTGAAACATGCTAAGGCCACAAAAGCTGAACACACTAACTATGCTATTGTTATGTCCTTATTTACATCTGTTTGGTAGTATCAGCACTTATTCTCTGACAGATCGTTTGAAGCTCAGAATTCTCAGAGCAGCATTCGTCTTTAGTGTGAAATCTGAATTCTTAATCATCTGTGGCACTGTCCCCAGTTTTGAGTTACGTGTGTCTGCATCATGACCAAACACTAGTACATCTTCCATGACAAACCATTAATGTCCTTTTAACAAATTACTCATTTTACATTCAAAATGTTCTGGTAATGAAGTTGTACAAAACTCTAGTATCTTAGATAGTCATACGACTGGTTACTAGCAGTAAATATAGCATATTAAAAAATGCATACATTATAACACCACAAAGTTGATTTTATACACTGTATCATTCTGCTCTCATCTGACATTTTAAGTTATTTAACTCAATTAATTAAAAAGTTAGATGAATGTAGTACTTTGCTCATTACAGGACTTGTGAAAAACTTGACATCTTATATTTTTGGTTGATTGTATTAATGGGTAATATAGTGTGGTGAGGAAGTAAAGAATGAGCTATTACAAATGGAGAGTTGCTGACAGTTATGTTTGCATACAAGCAACAGGATATGTCTAAACAATGCAAGACTGAACCTGGTGAAAAAGGGCAGAGTGTGAAAGTGTTGAATGTAATAGCATCCTTTCTGTGTAGCAGTATGATGAAGCATTATATCTGTTATAAAAGAGAACCTTCCCATTGGAGTAATTAATACTGTCACATTTTGATTATCTCAAGGAGAGTCTGGTAAAACCCATTGGAAGCATCTGATGTGGAGAATACATTGGCACAAACTGTTTATGTGCAATGCTTTCTAATGTAGGTAGAATAAACCTCCCACATGACTGCATCATAAAACTTTTTCAGATTAACACATATTCGCATGCTGCTATTCATGGACCATCGGCGCACACTGTTGAGTCAGTCAAGTTACAATTTAAGTCATACTGCGTGCTCGCATTTTAACTTCTGACTGTACTTTCGCAGCATAGGAAACAACAACCACCTCTTTGGTGTGTGCTTCAATTTTATTTTTACCAGATCAAGGTTAAACAGATGAGCTTCAGCAAACACACCCACCCAGGATTCATTTCTTTCTGGGAATAAGCTCCATTTCATATGCCACAGCTCTGCTGAGCAGAGTTATGTACAGGTTATCCAGCACATAAACCTTCACCTCTAATCTGTGCCCCTTTCACTTGCACATGGCTAGAAATCTACTTGTGCACTTGAGTTTGTCTGCAGGGTTATATATTTAAATCATTACTTCATGCAGCTATGGACACTTGTGATGTTTAGCATCAGACCATGTATCAGTCTGGACTTTTAGTTGTCAGTATGAGTCAGTTTGACATAGCAATTACTGAACCCACTTCCTGAATGCTTTTCTTAGTTGTGTTTTCAGTTACTACTTGTTCAGTGTTGTTATATCTTGTAAACCATTTGCTGTGTACAAGACACTACTCTGAATCAATGTGATAACAGTTACACCTTGTTTATGTGCCAAGCTTACATTCACTCTAATTCTCACACAGACCCTTTTACTAGCCAGTATCTTATTTCCTTTTAAACTTTTTATTTTGTCTGTGTTTTATCTCAACCTGTCCACCTTACTCATGTGGATTAACCCTAACCTTGGCCTAACAGCAGCCTGACACCTTACCATCTCAGTCTCATTGTCTCTTTTGTTTATCACTATTCATACAAACTAGGTCTGTTTGTGATGCTTTTTTGTCATATCTGAAAAGGAAAGTACATTTTGTTGATTCATTTTTTTCTATCAGTTTAAGTGGTTATTTGCATACAGAAATTGATGTTTTGAATGTTAGTGTCTCTGCATGTACTCTCTCTCTCTCTGTCTGTATATATGTATATATATATATATATATATATATATATATATATATATATATATATACACATATATATATATATATAATATGGTTTACTATCATACAGTCAACACTTCAAAGATAGACCCACCTGAAATGTTGACTAAAACGTTGAACACAGAAAGTCGAGAAGGTCAGAATGTCGTAAACACACTTCCTGTTGCGAATTCGACCTTTCTTGACATCCACGGTGTTCAATCCGACACTGATCACCAGGTGACGTGATGATTTGCAGGGGGGCTGCACTTTCACACCCCCTGGACATTATATATTCCAATGCTAAAATCACACTACAGTGGGGAAAATGGTACATTTCCTAATCCTCACTGTACCGTGATCTCTAGTGACAAAATCGACTTCATCTGTGCCAATGCACTGTGCATTCGCTGAACCGAGATTCACACAACTGAAGGTTTGGCCTCACAGGTCAGCCAATCGTTATTCCACATCCCGTAGTCACCAAACCTTCCCTCGTAATTTTAATTATAAACCATATATAATACATATATGAAATATTTTGTTTGTTTTAAAGACATTAGCATAGCACTTTTAGAAATTTTTCACCTAAGTGAGTATGCCTTATTTTCCATAAATATAGAAATGAGATAAATAGAGGCAGTAAAATTTTGCAGTAAAACTAACGATCTTATATTACCACAGTTTATAATACCTTGGGAGGATTCTGATGATAGTTGCAATGGAAGAATGACAGAATATTTCACTTCACATAGAAGGAATAAGGTAGAATGCACTGCAGACTTTTGAGCCTGTCCATGGTGGGAATAAAATAAGAATCTGTTTTATTAGGAAATAAATGTCTTTCTAATTGATGGTTGGATGAGCAAACAAAGTATAGCTTATCTAAAGTGAAAAGATAGTTAAATGTGTAAGGCTAATAGTAATCATGTGTACCTTTTATTAACCAAGTAACACAACATAGCGACCTTACGTAACACTGCAGTAGCTCTCTAATAGTAAGTTTATGTGATTCCAAGTTTGTACTTTAAGACTCTGTCAGGTTAAAAGTAGGCACGTTAAGTAAAATTTGCTTTGGTATTGTTGATTATACTGCAGTAAATGACATGTTAATTAAAATGGTTTTATGCTAAGTGTTTTCTAGAAGCTGCACATCCTCTGAAAGTGGATGTCATTTTTACCATTCCCTTTTTATTTTCTTTGCAGGATTTCTTTAAATGGTAAATACACTCTGTCTAGAAAGTGCCTTCCATTTTTATAGCTTTTTGTGCATCTTAAAGGAATGATAGATGATTGGGCTGGAAAAAATGAAAGCGTTCTTCCCTACTGTTCTTTTGATCTTGGGTACATGAAGACGCTTATTAACCTCAAACTCGTCAATAAATGTGCAAAAAACATCCTCATATGTACAAAGGTACAGTAAATCCAGTGTGTACAATGCATTATGCTGGAAAGGGTGAACATTTTATACAAGTTTATGATAAAGGAAATGGACAATCACTGCATGTGAGGCAAGCTGTTAATGAGAAGATGCCACATTGATATGTTTTGTTGGATACTTCTATAATTGCTAGAAAGTAATGTTGCCAATAAGCTGCATAATATTTGTGAACAGAAAAGTATGGGATAGTCGTTTGAGAATCTCAATCTGTCAAAACGTAGAATAGGATGTTTGAGTTACTGTCACTTTTACAGGTTCTATTACATTCTATTAAAAAAAATGAAATCTGAAGCAAAGCAACAGCAGTGTACTGAATTATTGATAACATAGCACTTATATCATATGTCTATTGATATTTATGACCTATCCTATTTTCTCTGTTTCGTATGTATATATGTGGGCAGATGTCATATTAATGTTCAGTTTTATTGCTGCTGAAAATAAAGTGCTATGCTGCACTTGTTCCATTTCATAAGAAGGCACTCCAAGTCTTTTGATCTCTCACAGTAAACAGACAACCTGTACCTTGCTAAAACACTGCAGCTTTCTTACGAGTGACAGTGCATTGCTTCTAGTGTGTTCTTTTGTCATATCTTCTAATAGTTTTGTAAACCTGCGCATCTTTCCCTTCCCATTTACCCATTTATGTATCCCTCAGTTGCATTTACTACTTTGTCTTTTCTGTCCATGTTGTTTATTCTTGGCTTCACTTGAATGTATTAGAATGTACCCCGAAACTGGGGACTGATGCAGGAATGGTAAGTGGAATAAACATATACAATCTCTATCACTTTACTTTAAAACACTCTCTCAGAAAAAAAAAGGATCAGCAAACTAAGGACCTGTTAGTGTGCCAATAGCAGTAGGCAAAATGAAAGACCTTATGTCTGGCTTTACACAGAATCTAAGACTACACTACCTCACATTTTCTTTCATGAGAATATTCATAAATTCTTACAGTCAATCTTTCAATGCTTAGGCAATCCTACAACAAACGCACAAAATTCACACAGAAAGTGATGCATTGAGTGTAGCAATGCAGTTTAATTCAGTTGACTAAACAACCACTGCAATACAGGTGAAGTGGTATGATTATCAAAACAATTTATGCAAATCAGTGTGATCATAAAAGGTATAAGATGGAAGACACATTGTACTACCAGGGCAATAACCTGGGGTCTAAATCATGACTTAACTGAGTCAGACTGCAGAATTTAAGGGTATAGTCTAAAATACACAGCGGTAATTCCCATTATAAAAAAATGTACTGTATTTATACAGTATTTAGAAACTGCTACAGTTCACTCTTCTCAGTTTCATACTTTATGCTCTAAATCTTGTAATATTTTTTCTTCCTCCCTCCCAATTAGTTCAAATTCTTATGTTATGCTTCTTTTTCACTGTGAGTCAATTCGGATTATCTCTTTGTTAGAGGCATGTACAGCTACCACTTTACCACTTCATAAAGAAATGAGGCTAAATCATGTCTGCAGTTTCTATAAACCTTGCCTGCATAAAAGATGGAAGTTTGGTTATTCTACA
Source organism: Protopterus annectens (assembly GCF_019279795.1). Taxonomy (NCBI): domain Eukaryota; kingdom Metazoa; phylum Chordata; order Ceratodontiformes; family Protopteridae; genus Protopterus; species Protopterus annectens. Next base: position 1,013,626,235 of record NC_056739.1, on the reverse strand, counting down.
TCATTATAAATGGACAAGGAAATCTCAGTATACTTAAATCCACTTTATAGTCAAACCCTGAATGAGCATTGACAGAGCCTAGACTGACTGCTGGCTTCATGTTAAGTCACTTTATTGTATAACACACTTAAAAAGTAAAAAGAAATGACTACAGCCAAAAGTAATCACGAAGGCAAAGGTACTTTTTAAAATAGACTATTTAATAAAGTACCTTTGCCTCTGTGATTTCTTTTGGCCATGGTAATTTTTTTTATTTTTTAAGTGTGTTATTTGTGATTTATACTGAGGGCATCTTAATGTGTGGTTCCATTTTATTGTATAGGCATTTTTTTCCAAATCTATGTTCATTGCTCAAGCTACCGTAGCCTTCCCCCTTCTTTAGTTTAGATTAATTTATTAGCTTACACAAAGAGAGTATTTGTGTCTGCAGGTACTTGGCACTAATCATGAACTTGGTGTGTATTTGGGAATCATGTTATTAAATTGTCCTCCTGAATGTTGAGTCATATAACATGACAGTCAGAAGGTCAAACTCAAAATAATAATAAAAAGAAAAAAAAAGTTGTTTTTGCTAAATATACACACCAATTTTGAGTTCAAACTACATTGGGGGAAGGGCCAATTTCCCGATCTCCATTGCACCACAATCACACAATACAGGCTCCATGTTATTCCTTTATATCAACATTTCCAACGTCGATGAATAGGCTTTGACATTCTGACACTCAACATTTGTCTGTTGAGCTATTATCATGAATACGTGCAATTGCACTGGGCTGGTACATGGCTCAAATCATCTAGAATTTTCTTGAACTTTTCCACTTGGTCCAGGACATTAGCAAGGGAATTTATCAGGATATCAGGATTCATGGCATCTACGATTCCTCTAGTAAAGCTTCACAAGAGAAAGATTCATTGGTACCTGAAATCTATATGGTCCCACCATTAGCACTCCATGATATTTTATATTCCTGTTTTGAATTTCTAAATAACTAACTGCGTTGTTGGAGGGACCAATTTTAGTTGAATCCAGGTCTCCCACACTCCCTTCAAAACACCTGATGTCTGTAAAGGGTCATTTGCATATATCCCATGTTACCTCTAATGCAAGAGGTTTCAAGAAATCCCACAGTGGAAAGTCTAGCTTGGCTAGATTTTTCTTTTAGTTTTTACTGATTGTTTTTTCTTTGTGACCTTGGTACTCATTTGTTTAGTTTGTTAGTTGGGATATTTTGCAGTTACCCTAGTTATGGGCATCAGTTGGGTATGATAACCCTGTGTTTCCAAATGTTAGCCAAACATTCCACTTATGTTGTGCTGATGAGGTCATAAGAAGGCCGGAACATGCATGCTCATAGCTAGTAGGATTTGGCTTTATTGGCCTAAATTTGTTCATAACAGACTTAAAAAGGAATACAAAAGTCATGGGCATTCTGAAATACAATATAGTTGAAACACTTGAGGTCCTTAAGTTGATATTTGCATATATCCCATGTTACCTCTAATGCAAGAGGTTTCAAGGAATCACACCGTGCAAAGTCTAGCTTAGCTAGATTTTTCTTTATGTTTTTACTGTGCTGTAAAACTTGGCATGCAGAGGACAGGTATCATGTAAAAACATGACTGAAATTATGCTGTAACCATAATGAGCTAGGTAGATGGTTTTGTCTTGTCTCTTAAATGTAGTCTGGTGATGCCAAATTAAAATATATGGCATTCTATAGCTTATACTGCCATCTGAGGTGGACATTTCTAGTTTTGTATCTATTATATATAATATATTAGCAATAGATGTTTAAATGACCTTCCATACTGGCAAACATAGTCTCCTTAAGTGGTGATCAAGTATAACTGCCAGCAAAAAAATATTCTATGAAAAGGAAATGTGAAATTCCTGTCATATGGAGCATGTTGCAAAATACATATATTCACAGTTTTATAAATTTGCCCATTGTTGACCTTCAAAATAACTTCTTCTAAGGGTCTTTACTTTATTATCCAGATGAAACATGAAGAAGAATAAAAATGCCTTTATCGTTGCTATCACATTAGCAGTGACACACTGCAGACATCATCGATGTATTGCACATAAGTAAACAGATACTCAGACAAGAGCATTTGTGACACATTGGCTAGGAATCTCTGCTGAATTCTTTGAGTAAAATGATACTTACAAGAAGTGTTAGAATATTCTTTAAAAGGTAGATTTTTTTTAATCTAGTGCTTGTTAGTGATAGTCACAGCCATGTCACCTGGTTGTGTCAGTATATTTACTTCTTTCACACTTTACTCAATTGAGTAAAGCCCCCACTAATAGTTATGTCTCACTAGGCATGGATAAATTGGCATATTTGATGGGTCAGGAAGTGCTTATTGTACTATTAACTACAAATATTAGAAATAAACCAGAGGTTGCATATATATTTCCAAGGCATATCTCCTGTCATGGTCGATTGTGTTCTGCCAGGGGTACTACATCATTTTGAATAAAACAATGCCAGTGCTGTCAGCCTTAAATGTATATAATCTAACTCAATGAATGTACCGTATCTTATGTTTGCTTATGGGAGTCATAATATCAGTTAGTATACAAAATGGAGAAAGTGCTCTGTACTTCATCGTTCCTTTAGTATTTTTGTTTATTTTTATTCAGTTTGGGGCCAAAAGTTCACTAGGAAATCCAGCAGTTTGTACATAGGGTATAGGATTTATGTTACTCTGAAAAACATCCATGTAGGCTGATGCTGGAATCTTGATTTATCAAATTATATATTTTGGTGAATTAAAGACCTTCTTCAAAGAGTACTGCATTGATCATCCCTAGAAATATACATGATCACAACTGCTCTTCTGTCTTACCTTTTCCCCTCTTTCTTGATATCCACTGTTTTTTTTAATTGTCTGTCTTTAATATAAAGCACATGTATCCCTCAGACAAAGCCATATCCTAAGTCAACAGTTTCACAACAGTGAGAAAAGAAGAAACTCCCCATTTAAACACACAGCAGAGTCATAATGATCCCACACTGCCTGTCTAGGTTTGGTTCTCTAATAAAATGCAACTTTGACTAGTTCTGTTTAGGCAGTTAGAAAGTGACTAAGACATTATGTAGCAAATGAAGATAAAGTCTTTCTACTAGGGCAGTGTGACTGACTTTTCCACTGGAAACATTGGAAGTCTTGACAAGCAGTCTATTAAATATACGACTGGGTGGTATTGGGGTGCAAGGGGGCTTGCCTTTTATGGAGGAGAGAAACCTGATAGATACTTTTTCTCTTCCTTGCTTACAGTTCTTGAAAATTGTTTGTTACAGACAAAGTAATGGGATAGCTCAATCAAAGGTTTTTATAGGCGGCAAGCCTCCACCCCACTCTTGTTGTATAGGGCGAGCCCCCACCGACTTCATAATTGTATATTATTAGGAAATTGATGAGCTCCCAAGAGCAGCACACCATGGTTTTGAGCCATTAGATGTTTCACTGTACCCTGAAAGAGGAAGGAGGTTCCAAAATTTCTTGGAACAGTCTCTCAGAGAAGCTGGCTAAGGCACCGAGGTCAGTAATTAAGTTGGGGAATATCTTGGTATGAGGCAACAGTGCTAGTCACTGTGCCACTGTATCACCCTACATCATTTCAAGGAATGCCAAGTCAAATCAGCAACCAAACATTTCTCTTGTACATAGTCATTAAATAGGCAGAAACCATTTACACTGATAAGGATAATGACTTATAGATAAGCTATAAAAGAGCGGTGGTAAAAGAGGAGACATAAATATCCAATTTAGGTTGGATGATTAGTGGCAGGGATTATACAATTATATTCTTATAGGTGATTAATAGGCTAATGGTGCAAGAGACTATAAGCCTAGCCAATTATACCCAGGATATAACAATATTATATCTTAATTCCACAGATATGGGATGTGGGAGTATCAGGGTAGTGGGTCTTTGGGTGTTGGAGCTCTGAGTCATTTTACAGACTGCATCTCTCCATAAGGGACATTGGCAGTACCCCAGGAGAGTATTTACAGTTCTCCATCAATTTATTCACATTCTTTTTGAAGAGAGTGAAGGATGGGCTTTGTTTTACTAAAATGGGAACTTTATTCTCTATATGAGGTAGCCTTTGGGATATGAATTTGTTTCTGCAGCAAGTTCCGTTAGTCACAAATAATTTTCTGGTACATGGAATGCTTAACCCTTGTATAATTTCTATTGCGAATATGTAATATTTTCATCAGGTCTAGATCAGAAAATGCCTTGTAGGTCAGGCATAATTCACCCTTCAATAAAAAGTATGGGCGACAGTAAATGGATAGGGCCTTTAGTTGGTCTGCTTAAGACTTATGTCTTACACTTTGCATTTTATTAATGAGAAACCTCTGGAACCACTCTAATTGATGTAAGTGCTTAGTTGTGTCCATGCAGAAGGAGCATTGTACTCAGTTATGGGCTTGTTAAGGGCCGGGTACAGTAGCACTATGACCCTTTGATCTTGACGCCGTACCTTTCTTTATAAATTAAGCCACGCATAAGGATTTCCTGACAACTGTAACTACCCAGTGATCCGAGTTTAGGTTACCATCTATGTATGTATGTTCCTAGGTCCTTCACCACTGGGCCTACTTTTAGAGGTGTGCTATCAGTATTATAATTTGCAGGGATATCTGAAGTACTGAAGGGTATGATTATGCATTTCTTTTAAATTTAGTTTCAGAGCATGGTTTTGGCACAAGTCATTTGCTGTTTTAAGCCTGTTTTTAGAATGTCAACAGCACTTGGGGATTCAGTGATTGCCCCTGGCTTACAGTTGTTATAGAGTTTGGTGAGCTAGACTCCTCTAACATTGACCTTCACTTCGAAGAAGCATATACCAAGCAGGAGGGGTTCCAACCCTGAGTCCTGTGGGAAACCACTAGTAACTGGTTTCTTTTGGGAAGTGGCTTCACCTATCTGGACAGTGTCAGCTATCTATCTGATGAAGCAGGGGTTTATGCCTAACTTAAGATTATCTGTGATCTATGAGTCTGAGATTATGTGGAAAGCTTTGTCCAGGTCTATGTTAGTGGTGTGTACTATTTTACCCTCATCCATGACTTTCTTGAAGTCCAACAGATTGAGCAAGCAAGACAACCCTTTGAAAAGCCTAATTTGGACTGGTCCAGTGTTTGGAGAATTCCTATGTCATTATTGATTAGGTCCATGATAATTCTCTCCATGGCCTTGCATATAACACTGGTCAAGTTTATGGGTCTGTAGTTCCCTAGGTCAGTTGATAGGCCAACTTTGTGCAGAGGGATGACTGTTGAAGTCCTCAATTCCTCTAGGAAAAAGCCTGTCCAGGCACCATGGTTAAATAACTAAAGAGTTTCTAGTGGCCTTGACACATTCTGTTTTAAACTATTTAAGGAGCATTCTGGAATGTTGTTGTGACTCCTGAAGAATGTGTTTTTGGCTTTAGTGACTGCAGTAAGGACCTGCTCCCTTGTAATGACTGGTAGGAGAATGGTTGTGGGCATTTCTTTGGATGTGGAAGGAGGTAATGGGGGGCAATTTGAACTGAACTTCTCCGCCAGCAGATTTTCTATAGTTTCAGGCTGGGTGATAAGTGCTGCTGTTCATGATTAGCGTGGCACATTGCTGATCTTTTCCCTTGAGGTTACAAACAGAATTAAAAAAAGCCTTATGGTTATCTTTCACCTGAGAGGCTATTTTTGCCTCACAGTTTGCTTTGACAGATTTGCCCAGCTCTCTCTAATTTGTTTTAGACTGGTGAATAACTTTTTGCACTGTTTTCTCTGCTCCTCCTTTGCTTCAGAGACATGTTTTCCTTTAGTTGAATAGCCTATTGATGCTAGGGGTCCACCAGGGTGGTTAAGTTTTGCCAATATCCATAGGCTTGACTTGGACAGTTACTGACCCTCTGTGCAGCTATTAATATGGTTGTACAGCTCATTGCCGGCCCCAGTGTCATTTTGGTTTGGATTGCCTTGGAAATGTAATAATAGTCTCTTAGTTGGAAGACATTGGCCTTAGCAAATCCAATTTCTTAACAGGTTTGGAGTTTGAAGGGGGTTTTAGGCTAGTTTTAATATTAAAGGAGATCATTTTGTGGTCAGATCTTACCAGAGAGGAGTTAATGCACGGGAGGGAGCAGCATTCCCCCATGTTTGTATGTACTAAGCCTAGGATATTTGTATCTCTAGTTGGGGAACTAAATAGTTGTTCTTTTTAATTTCTCCAGGTCTTTTGGGTTTCTAATATCATGACAGGTATGGACCCCATTCCTAAGTCAAAGTACTATTAAAGTTCATGAAATTAGTATTGTTTCAATTTTTGATGTCAGCCAGTACTGCTCTTTGCAGCAACCACAATGTGCCCAGTAATGACGACTCCTGCAGTTTGTATGGAGGTACATGTATTGGTAGCATATCTAAATACGATTGTAAATTTTTTTTTATAAGACCCATTGCTCCTACTACTATTGAAACTGTCTGGGTATCTTTCTTCCACATTACTTTTGTTTCTGCCTGCAGATTCTGATATTTTATGCCTTTGTGTCTCTCTGTACTCAAGACACTGTAATCACTGGGTGTGGCAGTTTCAATGGTCAATGCTACTCTTGTCTTCTTTTCTTGGACCACTATATCCAGTTTTCTAGCATCTGTCTTTTGAACTTGGTAATGGATGATCCCATGTGATGTAGACTTCATCATTTTCTATGATGCTTTATGGTTCATGTTTCCATTTCTTTTCAGCCACTTCAATACCATCATGTTTGCACAATCACTAGTGCAACAGTCTCGCCACATTATTATACCTTTCAGTATACAATACTGTCCTTCTGCCATTAATATGTCACAGCCAGCAACGACATGTGCAACTGTTTGCAATTCATTTTTACAAAACTTACATTTGTCTGCTTCTCCCATATGTTCAATGGACTTTATAAACCAACGTGTACACAGCCCACTATCTTGGGCTGCCAATATTAACCTTTGATCTTGTGGTTTGAATTTGCCTCTCCTTAACCATTCCTGTGTTCTTTGCTGATCAACATGAGGCTCTTCCAGAAGTTTTCTATACTTACAACTATATTTATGCTTTTTCCACATTTTTTGCCTTCTCTACTGATCCTTCACCTTATATTCTTTCTTTTATTTTTTGGCACATTCCTTTGCTGCCTGATTTTTATCTACTTCTGGTTTGATTTCCATTCCTGCTTGACGCCGATAAGCTTCTGCTAGATTAAACAGAGACGCCATCTTAGATTTATTCTCATGTTTCAAAACTTTCACTACATTTGGGTCTTGTGAGGTCAGCAGATATTTTGGAGTGCTATGATTGCAGATCTATACATATAATCAATTTCAAGGAGGCCCATCCCTCCTTCAGAACAGGGAATATATAATCTTGGTATGCACTGATTTTTATAAATCATTTGGTGAGCATGAAGCATCCTTCTTGTTTTCCTGTCTAATCTATCCAACATGTTTTGGGGCCAGTCAATCACTCCAAAACTGTAAGTTGGACAGGAAGAGCAAATTGGTTTATAGCTTGAATTTTGTTCCTAAATGTTAGTGCTATTTTCAGGATTAATTTAAGTCTTCCGAAGTATTCCTTACTAAGTTTTATTCACATCTGTTCATGTTTTATTGTTGATTCTTCATCAGTTCCCAAATATTTATACACTCCTTCTTGCTCAAGTTCTTTTATATCACATTCTTGTCCCAAACTGTTGTTTTCCTAGTGTTGTAGTTTTTTCTGCTTTAAAGGTTGTTTTTGCACATTTATCAAGACCAAATGACATTCTTATATTATCTGAAAAAGTTTTGATAACTTGCAGTTGTGTTTTCAGTTCCTCATCTGATGAGCTATACAGTTTTAAATCATGGACAAAGAGAAGGTGAGAAGTCTTTACACTTTGTTGTTTTATAGGAGCCAGATTATAGCCATGGCCTAAGCTGCTGAGTAAACATCTTAATGGATTAAGGGCAAGGCAGAATAGTAACAGTGACAGAGAGTCACCCTGAAATATCCCCTTTGAATTTTTAGCCTTGGGATAACAAATTGTCCTTTATCATGGCGTAACTGCAAAGTGGTCTGCTACTGTTTCATGGTCATTGTAATGTAGTCGATCAATGTGAGATGTTTCTTATACATTTTTAAGCACTCTTTTATTCATGAATGAGGGATACTATCAAATGCCTTTTTGTAGTCAGTCCATGCCATACTTAGATTCTTCCCCTTTTTACAGTTGTCCACTATGACTTTATTTAACAACAAATGGTCCTTTGTTCCATATGACTTTCTTTTATTGCCCTTTTGTTCTACTGCCATAATTGAGTTTTCTTCTAAATGACTATAAACTCAGTTGGCATCAAATCCCATGTATAGTTTATACATTGTCGGAAGGAAGTTATTGGTCTATAATTTTAGGGTAGCTTGCAGGTTCACTCTTAAGTAGGAGCATTGTTTTGCCTGTTGTTAACCAGGTTGGTGTTTGTTCTGGGTGCACATATAAATAGTTGTTACCCATGGCTAAATCTTGCAAAGATGTTAATACTTTTAACCAGAAGTTAGGTAATGCATCTGGGCCAGGGGGTTTCCAATTAGAGACTTTTCTTAACTTTTTTTCAATCTCCCTAGCTGTTACTTCATCCCATTTCATATACTGTACCTTTAAACTTCTTATTCTTTCTTTTACTTCTATCCATTTAGCATCTTTTTATATTACATAGGATCTTCATAGATACTTCTCCAAAATGTAACTATTTCTTCTTTTTTGGCGGTCTTTCAGTTCCTTTTACCTTATTTCCCAGTTCTTTATAAAACCTTTTTGGGTCATCAGTAAATTGCTTATTTTGTACATTTCCTTTATAGTTATCTTTGTATCTTCTACGTTTTTCTGCCTGTGCTGAAATGTTTAGTTTATTTGCAATAGTACATGATAGATCCTGGTCTGTTCTAATACTCCACATTGCTTTAATCACATCTATCTTTCTTAGTATTTTTGTTGATCTATTCTCTCTTCTATTTCTCTCATTGATCTTGATATATCTGTCCATGTCTATTAAATCATGCAATTCTTAGCTCATTTTCTTCCAAACTGAGGGCACGCCCCTTATTTTCCAATTCCTGCAGGCATTCTGTAGAAGGTTCTATAGCAAATTCCTGTGACACAGTCTCATCAATTTCATCCTCCACCATCCGTTGCTCTATCATATGGGAACTCACTGGCATGTCTCTCCTCAACATTGACTGCATCAGTTTCCACAGTTTCCTGTTCCTTCCCTTGCTGTCTAGCTTCAAGTGAATGTTTATACTGGTTTCCTGTGGAAGGCTCCAAATTATCTTCATATGGCACCTGACCAATTGTTTCCTGTTCCACTGGTTTCCCCTTAATTTTTATATCCATTACTCTATCCTGTTGTGGTGCTTTCTGCATTTGATTTTCTACACTGAATCCTTCACTTTGCAGGTACTCCATAACTCAGTTTATGTTTCTTTAACTTCTCCATTACTAATCTCCTTTTGTACTTTTCCTGTTTGTCTTCTTATTTTTTGTGTTGTAAAGTTTTCCATATCCGGATTCCTTTGTCTGTATTTCTCTTCAAATATCTTTGGTGCTGCTCTTTTTGTATTGGTTAGTTTTTTTTTCTCCATTGCATAAATATTACACCATATTAAATCTCTTTTTCTTTCCCATGTCCATATTTCTTCACCAGATGTTTCCTGATCTTCCTCTTTCTCCCTGCTTTGGGGACTCACTCCATCCTGCTGTGATGTAATGTAACCTGTGTTAGACCTTCTACACCAAATCCTTCACTTCACAGACACTCCATAACTTCAACTTCTATTTTTTTAACTTCTACTTACTAATCTTCTTTTCTACATTCCATCTTTGTGATGATATTTTTTTTATTGTGAAATTTTCCATATCCGGATGCCTTTGTCTGTATTTCTCTTCAAATATCTTTGGGGCTGCCTTCTTTACATTGATTAATTTGGCTTTCTCCTTTGCATAAATATTGCACCATTTCAAATCTCTCTTTCCCATGTCCATATTTCTTTTTTATGTTTTTCAAATATCTCTTGGTTTTGTTGTTTATATTTTCACAGTTCCTCAGATGCTTCTTTTTACAAACAGATCAAGGTGTCTTAATCTGCATACTGTTTTTCACATATCTGTTGTATTAATGAACACAAATTTTCATTTGAGGCTTCTGACAGTTTTTCTTGCGGAAGTATTTTTCTTTCCTCTAATTTCTCTCTTAATCGTTTTGCATATCTTGTGTCTGGAAATTCTGGGCTTTTTGCATAATAGTAACAATACATAATTTCTTTCTTATCGTCAGTAGTCCACTTTGTCGTCTTTATGCCTCTTCTTTGGCCTATCAGTTTTTGTGATTTTTGTGGACTGCTACTTTTGTTCTCCAACAGGGGGACCATCCTCCCCCTGGGCCTGGCCTGGCTCCATTGTAAAAATATTTCCATATTTTGAGGATTCTACACTGTCATCTTTTCCAGTCCTGGCACCAGTGTGCCTACCAGGATTGGGCACTTTTTTATCCTGGGTCTTATGCACCCAGCTATCTTTTTTAGTTTTTGATCTGATTCTGTCCATGATATATGCTATATAAATACAGTCTATGTATCAGTGTCGCTTTGGTGACATTTTGTGAAAACTGGGTCCACCTCGTGAAGGCACTCACCAAGACTTGAGGATGAATTCAATTTCAGCACTACTACTCTCCTTTGCTTGCTGACTTTTCATCTCTCCATTCGGACCCATTCCATTTGGATCATTGCTCCAGAATGTTTGCATTGATGAAGTCCAAGAATCTCTGAGCAAATGAATTATTGGTCATATAAGTCTCCCAGTTTATGGAGGGATAGTTGAAGTCATCCATAAGTATGGTGTTAGGCTGAATGGTAAGAGATTCCAGTAGGTTTAGGTAGGATGTGTGGTTTTTGAGACTCATATTTGGGGATCTGTATCTAACAAGGATATGATAGGGGGTCATATCTATGGTTAGTTGGGAGTGTAGCAGCTCAAGTAAGTCATGTTTTTGAACTAGTCCAGCGGCATACTTGTCCTTTATTAACACTGAGACACCTCCTCCCTTTGTTTCATCCTGAGCTGAGAAGGATTGAATTGTGTTAAAGGCATTGTAGCCTTTGATAGCCAGGTTGCTTTCCATGGTTTTGAACCATTTTTCCAGTACGGCACATATGTCTGCATCCCCCAGGGTGATATTTTTTATTTAAACTCCTAGCATTGTTCTGGAGTACCTTTACATAGTCATAAAGTCAAGTAAGAAACATAAAATCGGTGCATATAGTAAACTGTAATAAATATGATTTACTTCATTACAGTTTAATACCTTGATGGCAATTCTAATGAGAAATATGTCAGACTGCAACTCCTTGACATTTTTTTAATACAAGAAAACAAAACTCACCACAGAAAGGTCTTTGTCCTTTTTCCTCATACAACTAAGTCCAATGTCATTAAACCTTTGGGTTTTATTTTACTAGTTGTGTAGTTTTCAGAGTATTGTTTCTGCTGCAGATGAGTGGTCATTGATGTGCATAACAGTAGTGAAATGTCAAGCGGTCACATATCAAGTGTGCAAAACAAAAGAAGTGAGACGATTAAACAAAATATTAGTCTGTTATTTTATATAATATTCACAATACTGGGTATTAAACAGCAGAGTTTTTCAGGAGAAAAAGTAATTTTTTTATGGTAATGGGACAAATAGCCACACACTGAGGGTGTAACAGCAGAGTGAAATAGACTACCAGATGAAACTGAAGGAAATTAAGCTCCTGTGGTGGCGATCTACAGTCGAATTATAAGTTAACACAATTTAAGTAGTATGTTAGTGCAGTGTAACAGAACAGCATACTAATATGCTGCACAAATTTGTCTAGTTAAAGATTGCACAATAGGTACATTTGTTTTGACAACACAGGGAGTGTTGTATGATTCAGCCTTTGGAATCAATATGTACAGAACCGTTTGATATTTATACTCCGTAAATATGAAATGTGTGAATAAAAATCAAGCCTTAAAATGGTGCCTTGTTTACACTTGTACAGTTGGTGGGCTTCAACATAAAATTCCAACAGGAAGAAGCAAACAGTCATTGAGGTGCCAAAATGACGCATATCTAAGCTACAGGTCATTGTAGGTCACCATTCTTAAAAGCATGTATGGAGCCAAATTTCTCCCAAATTTCATGTTGTTCTCCTCTGATGACAGTTCAGTTATTTTTTTTATGTTTAAACAAAAATAAGGTCATCAGATAGTCTGCCTTTAGCTATGATAGTGTAAGGAATTGAGCCATTTGTAAAGACAAGACCATGCAGATGAAAAAAGACTGTATGGAGTTCTATTCAGAGCATGTTACCTGCTGCACTTAACATTCATGTATCTGTGTAGCCCAGTGTACATTATATCACACCAAGTATGCAAAGAGAGAATCTAGTGCATAGATAGAGCATATGATAACAGTAAGAGGACACACTGGCATTTTTCACCTTGTGAAATGGTGTGAACACCTTGATAAAAGAAAAGAAAAATGAGTCACAGAGAGAAATGTCTATGCATCTGAAACACTATGATATTAATATAGACATAATGACTTTCCTTTCACCTGTATAAATCTACAGTTGCATGATATTACAGAGGACTGGAAGAGAAAGATGTAAAACATTTTTTAAGCATATTCAATCAGCAGTACTCTCAAAAATTAGCATTGCTAAACATGTACGATCAGTTTTGTAATGAATGCACGAATAATTATTTCTACTGTAATGTTAAACTATACATTTACATGCTTCTCCCAATAAAATTAGAAAAAATGCAATAAATTGACATTCAGTGAATAACTGTTAGTGCCACTTCAATGACTGTGTTTAGTATTCATCTGGCATAACATGTTCAGACTAGCTGTGAAAAATGTCTACATCATTCTACTGACAGAAATATCACAGAAACTAATTGGCATTATAGATACAGAACTTGAAAAATTTATTGAGCTCAGCTGCCTAGAATGATGCAGTATATCCTCTAGGACTTCATTTATAGTGGATCGCAGAAATACTGAAAAGCGTTGCTCAGACAAATTAAGACAGCATGGTACAACAGCTATTAGGCTTACTGTACTCGTGTGTGTGAAGAATAACATTATGTGGCCATTCTTGACAGAACATGTTAACAACAGCAAGCTAGACTCGTCCCATCTGCATGACCTGAGATTGACACAAGCCCAATGGCTCTGAGACAAGCTGGGCTACCACAACAGTACTTCTTAATAATGGCAGCTTAGTTGGCCATATGTGACAGTCCTATGTGATGTGTGGGTAAACAAACTGCAGAACTGCTTTACTGATGGTTATCAACAGATGGATATGTTAAATAAAAAGTAGTGGATGAAGCAGAAGCTTTTCTCATTATCTGTACTGCAACATAAACTCTCAAAGCAAAATATGCAAGAAAACATGCTCCACTCTGTGAATATATCTATCTATTTTTAGTGCTAAGTACAAAGTCAGTCATTCATTCATTTTCTGATACCTGATTTATCCTTATCAGGGCTATTAGGGAGCTGGAACCTAGCCTGGCATGAAATGGAAGTAAAGCAGTGCATCAGTCCTGGGTGTCATGTCAGTTCATAGCAACACACATTTGGGATTTCCAGTTCTATTACAAAGATGTCTCTTAGATGTGGGAGGATAAGGGAGGCAATAGCAAAAGCCCTTGTGGATACAGGGAGGGCAGAGAGGTTATGCTCAGAAGGCATTTTAGCAAAAAAAATGAACTGAAGAACAAAGCAGTATTGGGAAAAATGCAAACTACTGTACCGTGGTTTAAATTATGCAAGCTGTGGCATAGAATGGAAAAACATAGTACCTTGGTTCTTAATAGTAACGGGATATGTTAGCCATAATGCCCAGTATGAAACGTCCATAGCTTTCACTGAAAAGCAGAAGCTATGGCACAAAAGTTCAGTTGTAAGGGAAAGTGCAGGAAACTGTGGCAACTCTGAACAATCACTACACAACAATGACTGTATTAATGAGTCCCCATATGAAAGAGCAACAGATGACACAGGATGCAGCTGAAGAGAATGTCACAGGAAGGTGGTCTTGAACTTTATGTTTAATGTCCACAAGAAGCAACAAAGAATGTGCCCTTAGTTTAAAAGAAAATGATCTAAGAGAAGAGTTGCTATATTTAACAGAAATGAATAACCATAATAAGATCAATGAAAGAAACAGATTACAGAAAGTAAATAAGATCCAAAAACAGATGAACATAGCAATCAGGACTGCGAAAAGAAATTTACGTGGTATAAATAAAAAGGATAATCTAGTGTGCATCTAAATTAATAGAAAATTCTTACAAAAAATGCAGAATAATAATGGAAAAGAAGGGAAGAAATAAAATGCCATCTTGGAAGCAGTGAATAGAGAAAACTATAATGTGATTAAGAGTATAGAACAGGGAACAGATCATCAAAAATACTTAGAAAGCTAGACATGATAAAAGCAATGCAGAATATCACAAAATACCAGGATCTTACGTAAACCACTGCAAATAATAAACTAAATATACTAGCAAAAGCAGAAAACATAGAAGATACGCAGATAAAAATAAAGGAACAGTACAAAATAAGTAATTCATTGATGAGCCAAAACATTTTTTATAGAGAATTTGGAAGAAAAGCAAAAGGAATAGAAACACCACCAAAAATAACTAGACATAATTTGGAAAAATACAAATGAAGACCCCATGGAATATAACAAAGATGCTACATCTGTCGAAGTAAAAGAAACAGCAAGTTGTTAAAATGTACAGGATATGAAATTTCATTAAGTAATGGACAGCCAAATTGAAATAAAATAAATAAAACCTCACAGTACCTAACTTCTGGCTAAATGTATTAACATCTTTACATGAAGATTTAGCAGAGATTAAGAAATGTGTGCCAAACAGACACCAACCTGGTTAACAACATGAAAGACAATACTCTCCTTTAAGAGTGAACCTGTAAGCCATATTAAAAACTATATAGCAACAACTTGCCTTTCAATGATGTACAAACTATATACGGGTATTGATGCTGGCAGACTGTATAGTTATTTGGAAGAAAAACTCAGTCATAGCAATAGAACAGAAGGGTAACAAAAGAAAAGTCTGTGGAACAAAGGATCGTTTATTGCTAAATAAAGTCATAGTGGAGAACTGTAAAAGATGAACAGTCTAAGTATGGCATGAATAGTTTACAAAAAGCATTTGACAACATCCCCCATCCATGGATAAAAGAGTGTTTACAGATGTGTAAGGTACACCCAATACTGCTCAATTACATTGCATTGACCATGAAAGAGTGGCAAACCACTGGAGTTAAATCATGACAAAGGACAGATTATTATCCCAGGGATTAAAATAATTCAAAGGGACATATTCCAGACTGATGGTTCATCTTGCTTTTAACCCATTAAACTGTTTAATTAATAAGTTAGATCCTTTTTATTATTTGGCTCCCACAAAACAAACTTGCCTAAAAATTTCTCATCTACTTTTTGTGGATGACTTAAAATTATATAGCTCTTATGCACAACTGCAAGTGGTAAAAACTTTCTCCAGTGATATAAGAGTGAAATTTTGTCTTGATAAATGTGCAAAATCAATGTTTAAAGTAGAAAAGATGCAGCACCAAGAAAATATCAGTCTGGGACAGGAACTTGAGAAGGAAGGAATACATAAAACATGATCAAATGTGAATAAAGCCCAGTAAGGAATACTTCAGAAGATTAAAACTAATACTGAAAACAGCAAATACAATGAAGAACAAAGACCAGGATCCCAAAATCAAATGTATTCCTCTCTGACGTCTCGGCATACACTGCCTTCTTGGAGTACACAATTACTTCACATCAAACACTTGCTTTATATACATTATTAAATGAGCAATTAAACAATGAAGTCATCAATTAATACCATAAAATACTTAAAAGGCACTTCCTTTAAAGCAATACGTGCCAATTAAAATCAACATTCATACCCTTAGGAAACAGAGTATCAAATTTTAATATATACACTGCTTCTTTATAAAGAAGTTTATTCTTAATAATGCCCTCACCCAAAAAAATACAATCTATTTTTTCCAAAATAGTAGCTTGTAAACCACAAATAGAACTGCCATGAGCTTCTAAAAAATCTTGTGCCACTGAACTCTGATCTTTTTTATTCAATATGTCATGAACATGTTCTAATAACCTTACTTTAAAAGCCCTTTTAGACTCCTCCACATAAAACTTATTACAAGGACATCTGAGGGCATAAATAATGCCCTCTATGTCACATCTGTAATTCCCACAAACTTCAAATTTTCGACCATTTAAGAGTCCAAAATAAGGCACAATAAATGTGCATGCCTTGCATTTGCCACATCCTACTAAAGTTTGATACTCTGTTTCCTAAGGGTATGAATGTTGATTTTAATTGGCACATATTGCTTTAAAGGAAGCAATACTTTTAAGTATTTTATGGTATTAATTGTTGACTTCATTGTTTAATTGCTCATTTAATAATGTATATAAAGCAAGTGTTTGATGTGAAGTAATTGTGTACTCCAAGAAGGCAGTGTATGCCAAGATGTCAGAGAGGAATAAATCTGATTTATTGGCATCCTGGTCTTTGTCCTTCATTGTATTTGCTGCTATTTTATGCTTGACTGTTGTTTCTGTTAATATTGAAAACAGCCCTGAAATCTAGGAATAAAGCTCAAGCTATAAACGGATTTGCTCTCCTATTATCACTTGCAGCAGGGCCAGCCTTTGATCAACTGGTGTCCTAGGCAAAAGGTCTCCACAGTGCCACCCTACACCAACCAGTGCCCCCATCCTGGTCTACCTATACTATCCAGATTACTGGAAAAGAGCCCCTCCTATAACAGCACCCTAGGCAGCCACCTAGTTGGCCTATGCCTAAGGCCGGCTATGCTTGCAGTTGTGGTATGACTGACTGGCAACAAAAGGTATTGGATCATTTCGACAGAAAAGCAAGAAAACTGCTTCACGCTTATCAAATGGTTTATAAAAATCAAGTATACCAAGATTATATATCCCTCACTGTGAAGGACGTGTGGTCATCCTTGAAATTTATTACATGTATAGATCTGCAGTCATGGGACTGCATACATACCTACTGACTTGATAATATACAAACACAGTGAAAGTTTTAAAACATGAGGAGTAGAATTCTATGATGACCTCCCTGCTTAGGTTAGCAGAAGCATTCAGATGGCAAGTGGCAATGGAAACCAAACCAGAAGTAGACAAAAATCAAGCAGCAACTGTGCCAAAAAAAATCTTAGGAAAAGTATCAGATGAGAAGGAAAAGAATGTGGAAAAGCCATAAATATAGTGGCAAATATAAAGATTTCCTGTAACAACCACATGTTGATCAGGATTTGATGCAGGAATGGATAAGGGGAGGTGAGTTGTAACCAAACAATGAATGCTTGATTATGGTAGCACAGGATAGCGGACTCCATACATGTTGGTTTACAAAGTCATTGAAGATGTGGGAGAAATAGACAAGTGTATGTTGTGTAAAAAAATAGAATTGGAAACAGTCATACATCTTGTTGTTGAGTATGACACACTCATGACAGAGGGCCTGTACACTAAAAGGCACAATAATTTAAAAGATTGTTGCACTGTGGATTGTGTAAACAGTGCAACAGTAGCCAGTAAGCACTGGAAACATGAACCAAAAGGCGTTATAATGAGTGATGAAGTGCACATTATGTGGGGTCACCCATTGCCAACAATTCAGAAAATAGATGTAAGAAAATCAGATATAGTAGTATGAAAAAGGACAAAAGTAGCATTGATCATTGAAACTGCTACACCTACCAATTACAGTGTCTCATGTACAGAGACAGTCAAAAAAAATATTAGGATTTGCAGGAAAAATTAGAACAATGTGGAAGAATATCAATACAGTTCCAATAGCAGCAGGAGCAATGCATCTAATTTGTTGTGTCTTTTGGCTTTTCCCGATTAGGGGTCACCACAGCGGAACTCTGGTCTGCTAATAATTGGCAGTAAATTTTTACATGCCGAGTTGTCGGCCCTGACGCACAACCTTCAACGAAGGTACGCCCATTCAAGCATGTCTCCACACAGAAGATGCTCTAGTTGAGAATCGAACAGGACGTCTTACTGTGAGGTGACAACGCTACCGCAGCACCACCACTGCAGTTCGAGCAATGCATCTAATAAAAAAAAAAAAAAGAAAAAGAAAAAAATCATCATCTGCTGTCGTATTTAGATATGTTACCAGTACATGTAACTCTGTATCAAAGATTGAATCAATACTAATTTCACGAACTTTAATAATAACCTGACGTAGGAATGGGGTCCGTTCCCATCATGGTATTAGAAACTCAAAAGACTTGCAGAAATTAAAACAGATGTGGCATAGAATGTGATACCATAGTACTATGGTTCTTAACAGTAACTTGATAAGTTAACCATAATGCCCACTATGAAACCTGGCCCGTAGTGTTCATACAGAACCACAAGTTACACCTTCACACTGTTGTCTGACTGCAAACAGCAAATGGATATTAAAGTGTGCCTCCCTAACGCTCCATATGTAAATAGTCGTTTGAATCACACTGATTATCACACAGGGTACAATGAAGTAAGTGTGATGTAAAATAAACTTGAACCATGAAAGACTGAATCTGATCAGATATGAATAGTCTTCATGTAAGACTTGGTGTCATACTGATTATTCTCTGAAACTGAGAAAAAATGCATTCCAAGGTTCATACATGGGTATATATCAGAACTTTCGAATGCTCTTACATCGACCCCTATTCAGCGAACTCTGAAAATAGCAAAACAACAGATAACCAAATTTTTTCCTAGGGAAAGAATTTGGTTGTCCGTTTCTGTCATTTCGCTATTTTCAGCGCTGTGGTGGAAAGTTACGGGTCGGGTTCAGGTAAGTGTGCGATTGGGTGTGGGTTAGGTGAGTTAGGGTTAGGCCGCAGGTGAGGTGAGTGTGCGATAGTGACGGACCTTAGGGTTAGGGCTTGGGTTAAGGTAAGTGGATAGTTAGTGGTGTTTGTAGTTTAGTGTAGGGTTAGCTGTAAGATTTTGGGTGCATGTGTGTGGATTACTGTTTGTTTGGTGTGCTTGTGTTGTGTGTATGTGTTTTGGAACAGCAAATTTTTTCCTTAGGAAAAAATTGGCTGTTCTGAATGTTCGATGTTGTCAGCGTTCGCTAATTAGGGGTTGATGTAAGAACATTCAAAAATGTGAACTTTCGGTGTTCTGATATAGACCCGTTCATACACATATGATAGGTTCTAATGTATGAACTTCCTCAAAGTTATAAAACTTAAAATTAACACTGACATGCAAATATCACCAGGGAACTGCACTGGAATGTAGTGACAGCTTCAAAGGCTATAAAAATGGTTGCTGCTGCCAAACATATAGCAGGCGATCCTCCAGGTAATTGTGCAAGATGTGACTTAGGAATGTAACTTTAAAACACATAGTTAAGCATGCTAGGCATTCAAATGCCTTTATTCTGAAAACAAGAAACAACGGTACTAATCTGAGGTTACTATTTTTTTAAACTTTAAAACAGGATACTTAAAAACAAAGGGAACTTCTGACTTTTTGAATCTTAAAGCATTAAATGTTTTAAAAAAATGTTATTCATTTCAGCAATACTTGTTCACTCACCATAAGTCTTCATTCAGATGCAAAGAGAAGTTTCTAGGATGAGACAATATCAAACCTCATGATACAATATCTGTGTTTGGCAGTGTTAAATGGCTTTCTACCTTGTCAGTCCTCGCAAATAAATTGAGACAATTGAATCTAGGCCCCTAAAGTGCAGAGCACCAGCTAACTCTGCCTATCATGCTTGCAAGTATTAACCTAACCACATAGTATCTAACTCCTTTCTTCCTGTCACACAAATGGCAGTTGAAACTCCATTAACTTTATCTCCAATCAGCTATTTTCATGTGTGTTCATATTTCTTAAACTCATAATAACCTGATTATTACTAGACATCATATCATAATCTTCTATGTTATAAGGACTAGAAATCTGAGAATAAATACTAACAAGTAATTGCTCAGTTTTAGTGAGCTAGTTGAATTATTTTATGTCCTTTCAATTCAAAATGACAGCTCCAGCAAAAACATAATCTTTTTTTGAGATATCAAGCCACAGAATGCACATCAATTGGAAGCAATTTTTCATCAGCTAGACTTGGCCATAATACTCACCTTATGCTTCACCTTCAAATAAGGTAATATTTTTTGTTAATGGCCATAAGTACAGTAAAGTCTGTGTTCACTCTAGTGAATAACTGCAAGTAAGACCTTGTTAAAAGCCACTTCATATTTATAGCTACAATGCAAAGCAAGGAACACTGTAATTACATTCCACAATCAGACAAAATACAAACCAGTAAAGCACATATGTTATGCAAGAACTGACTGAAACAGCTCTGAGCCCCAAAGCGCTATAACAGTCAGGTCTCATGGAAAAGACAGTCCTCCACTCTCAGCTGCCCCTGACTATTTGCCTCATCTAACGTGAAAGATTACAGATGTCTGTATATAAGTAAGTTATTAAAAATAGAGCAGTATTTACAAAACTGTCCCTGACGTTTTCCTGCAGTTATATTTTTTGCTATCTCTATGACAGCACTCTATTTCAATGGCTTCAGCTCATACAGAATTTTGCAAAATGTCTTTTGCTCTTGAAGCAAATTTCTTGTCATTTATGCCTTGAACACATTATAATACGATTACAGTCCAAGACCAGGTAGTAACCCTATCACTTATGACTTAATATTTGCCCAACAGGAACATTTAGCTAAAATAACTTCTGTTTGTGTTTATTAATCAGGCAGAATATATAAGCACAGATGCTTCTTTTCATGGGGGTGACTGCATCTTTGATCTTTTTGTATAAACTTTCAAGTCACATAACATGAACTTGGAAGAGCTCCATGTTGAAATATCAGCATTCAAAATGGTGGGTATTAACACACAGAAAAAAAAAGAAACTCTTGGAAAAGAGCAAGTCTTGTACATTGCTTTTATCCTTTAGAATTCTTTTTTTTTTTCTTTTGCAGGGGTGCAAGCAAAAATCAATCAAATCAGATAGAATTGTATGTAAAAGGACGCTTTTGTCATTCTACAGTCTATAACCAGATGGCATTTCACTTAAGATATTGACTCCAGCAGATATCATCCACTGACTATGTGGTCAGTTCATCATTTTATACCTGTTTGGCCTAGAAATGTATCATCCACCAGTAAAGCTGTATTAGTTAGTAAAGAAACAGCTAACTACTTTAAGCTGCAGAAAATAGATATGGATCTAGAGGCTGGTCACTTCTTCTTGACCTTTAAGTACCCTGGAAACAATATGGACTGCACCAGCTAGACAAATCCTCTGGAAGGGGCAAGGGGATATGTTGCACACACATCATGCCTGATCAGGAAGCACCTTGCTTTGAGATGAGCTACAACCTGCGCAGACATGGATTCAAAGAAATAGAAACTGGGCTGCTGGTCTCTTTCTATAAATTTCTTTCTGTCTTCAAGGAAGAGAAGATGATACTAGCAGGTGTGATCACAATTGAAAAAACATAAATAGCATGTGTCTGCATTTTCCAGATGCCACATTTTGCTTGTGTTGCATTTTCTTTTTCTGTACTTTTATTTTCAAATTGTAACAAAATGCAGTGCATGTTGTGCTTAAAACAGGAAACCAATTTATAACACCAATGACATATAATTGCCAAGAAATTAATTTATAGTAATCCCACGTATAGCTAAGGTAGGCAATGGCGTCTGTTCTAGAGGGCAGAGGTAAGAGACAGCAGGTCAGAAGATGATAGTGAGCTGATCATGTTGAAGGAGAAGACCTATCAAATTCTCTGGAAGCAGAGTGAACAGTGATCTAAGGAGGTGACAAAACTACAAAAAAGTGCGATGAGTAAAAGAGGGAATTAAAACGCTATCTTGGAGAGAAAAGCAAAATGGAATAGAGTGGAGATGACAGTTTGCCACTGATTTTACTAGAATAAAATACAAGGAATAAATTGTACACAAAAGTCAAAGTAAACTTTATTGTCATTCAGATCAACACATGTAATATATCACTCGATGACATTTTGTTGCTTCAGTCTCGCGTGTATTTGAAAAACAGTTTTCACAAAAGGGTGAAGGAAGCATATAATGGAAGAAATTCTAGATAGCACAGATATAAATACACACATAGATAACTTACCCACCACCATTTTTAAGACAAGATAGCAGCATAGCATAATTTATAAACAGACCTTTAGCATTATGTGGTTTGGTATAATATCAATAAATAGAAGCTTCAATAATACCAAGTTGTTTTATAGCAAAATTCGCACTAAAAGGGAATGTTAAAATGAGAAGGACTAAAAGCTATCTGAAAGCCTTAATTAACAGACGTAATATTCCCTCATGGCACATACTGTAGCAAGAAAGGTAATAAATAACAGAGACAGGGATAACAACAGGCTTTTACCCAGAGACCTCCAAATGAAGCCCTGGAGTCGGTCAGTTACTCCCACCTACCTGTCAATCCGAGTGGTTTAATTTGATAAGGCATGAGCAGCTCTTTAATGTATAAGGTGCCTAAGTCATAAAAACTAAGGTTAAAAGAAGCATATGTATGTTATCTTGAAACACCAGTGTGCTTAGCAGCCAGTGTAGATGGTAGTGTAGCTGTGTCACATGGGAGTCTCAGTTTTCCTCTTTTAAAAAACATGCTGCAGCACTCTGCCTGAGTTAAAGGCAGGTCATATTGCAACATTCCAGCTGTATCTAAAACACATTTCAGTAATTTAAACAGAAGAGATCAATGCAGGCATAACCATCCTGTTTTTGAGAAAAAATGTTTAGCAGGCCAGTGCTCATGAAGGTAGATTTAACAGTTGATACCTGCTCTAATATCAGCTGATCATTCAGGATCTGGCCCAGATTATGAACCTGAGAAACAAACTGTAGTGTATTTCTTTCCTCCTTAGCTAAGGAGAAGGAAAGGTTAGAAGATAAGAACAACTTGTATATTCCAACTATGGTCAGTGCCTCCATCAAGCAAGGTTAGACTCAACCTTTGAACTAATGACTGTCTCCAGAATAATCTGCATTATAATGGTGTGCAAACACATTCCTAACAAAAAGAAAGATGTTAATTGGGTATCTTCTACATAACACCAATGTCTTTAATGCCACCATTGAATGACATATTTTAAGTATGAACATCACGAATAGCAGATGGACAAGAATGGAGCCTTGGAGTACCTTGCATCTTAAGGAATAGTCCCTAGCAGATATAATACCATAGGTGTCCCTTTGTGTGCACCCAAAAAGGTAGAAGGCAACGCACTGTATACTTTCAAGTTCTATGTCAGGATCAATGCAGGCTAGAACTCAAGAGGGACCACAAATGAGTATTAATGTGCATCTCTCATAACTAAGAGGTCCATAAAGACTTTCATATCAGCTATCGTAGTACTTGTGTTTTTCCTAAAGCTGGATTGAAATGGATTGAGAAGATCATGTGGCTGAATTTTGATCACCTTCTTACAAACTGCCTTTAGCTAAACTTGTTAGTGCCAGTTTCCAGCTGTAGTTCAATATTCACTGCACAGATATTCAGAATCATTTCTGTTACCTAGGTGTAGATGAGGAGTGGATTCACGTCAGGAAAAACCTGACGAAACACTTCAGAAACTGTAGCTACATTCTGTAGAGTTATGGAGATCAGTTTTAGCTGCAGCCATATAGTGGGTGTTATGTCCCTAATTTACAACACAGGTGTGGCAACATATTTTTTTTTTATAGTGTAACGTTGCTGCATATAGCTCATCATAGGCAAGATCACACAAATATAAGCTGTGTGTCTGATCTATTTTAAATATAAATGATTGTATATATACATTCCTTGCTATGGAATATATGGAAACATAAAACATTATCTATGTAACCTGCTGATGTGGCACAACTGATATGCCGATGCTTCATTATGCAAGTGTGACTTTTCTCGCTAAAAGAAAGGCCAGCAAAAATTGTAGCTCAGAAACATTAAAAATAAATGGCTGCCTCATAGTTAGATGCAATGACTGCCTACTGCGCAGATATTGGTAATGACCGCCATGTAAGGTCATAAGTTTACAAACTGTGTGGCCTATTCTTGCACTGTAAGGTATTCTTCAACTATGTCACACTCAACCTCTGTTACATTACTATGAAAACAGAATTGCAACAGACAGTAAAGACAACCACAAGACCTTCTATAGTTATGTAAAGAATCTCCACGGTAATACCCAGATTTGCTCTGAGCTACTGCACAATGGTACCTCCTATACAGAGCCAACAGATATTGCCAATGTACTGGTCAACAGATTCAGTGCCAACTTTACCCCTCTCCCCCCAAAGGACCAATCACAATACCAGTAGATTGCCAGGTACCCAGTATTACTGCTGCACAGGTTAAAACAGCACTGTCCAAGGCCAAGAATACAGCTTCTATGGGAACTGACAATATCCCTAGCTGTGTTCTGCATGAACTACAGAGTGAACTGGCACCTCACTTCAGGCTTTGTACCT
Organism: Protopterus annectens; assembly: GCF_019279795.1. Classification (NCBI taxonomy): domain Eukaryota; kingdom Metazoa; phylum Chordata; order Ceratodontiformes; family Protopteridae; genus Protopterus; species Protopterus annectens. The sequence goes on along the minus strand of NC_056739.1, from coordinate 1,013,601,512 downwards.
ACCGAATAGTGCACTGCTACAGTCATCCCTCTCCACAATGGAGGAGTGACTACAGACCCTGGGAACTATCACCCCATTAGCCTGACGAGTCTGATATGCAAAGCTATGGAATGCATCATCATGGACCTAATAAACAAGGATATAGGTAATCTCCAAACTCTGGATCCCACACAGTTTGGTTTTGTGAAGGGTAGATCATGCCTGCTCAGCTTGGTCGAATTCTTTGAGTCAGTCACCAGAGCTGTGGATGAAGGCAAGGTGGTTCATACAGTCTATCTTGATCTGTCCAAGGCCTTTATACCATTCCACACTCAGGAATCATAGAAAAACTTATTAAGCTAGGCATCAACCCCTATATCACTAGGTGGGTTCTACTTCTCTGAAGTCCAGGCCAATACGAAGGGATGCTGGGTGACAAACATCACAGATGATTGCAAGTTGGGAGCTATTATTGACTCTCCAAGTGATGCTGACATTCTACAGAAGGGTCTCACTGAGACCAACGACCAATGTCAGAACTATGTCCTTAAGCTCAACACCAAAAAATGTGTTGTTATCCCCTTTGGGAAAAACCTGGTTCCCATGAATTACCACACTGATGGTAGTCCACTGAATGTAGAATGCATTATAAGAGATCTGGGAACACAGGTTGACAGCAACCTCTTTTGATCACCACATTGCCACTGTGGTCAGAAAGTCCTTCTATGTGGCACATCTCATTATTAACGGTTTTGGATCTAGGAAGAAAGAGATCATTGTCTCCCTGTACTCTTCCCTCATTAGGCCAATCATCGAGTACAATGCCCCATTTGGCATGTACCTCACTAGACACCTTCAACAACTGGACAGACCACAAAAGTACCTCACAAAGAGGATCCTAGGCCTTAAACACTTGTTTTATATGGACAGACTCAAAAAACTCCAACTATTCTCTGTTTCATATTGCCTACTTAGAGGAGATCTCTGCTTGACTTACAAAGCCATGCCTGACCTAGCTCTGTTACAAATGCTACATCTTAAGAAATCCCCATCGCTCCTCACCACATGCTCCAGAGACCTCAAACTTATTACCACAATCAACAGAACGTATTGGAGGGACAGATTCATAACCCAGAGACTGCCAATGCTATGGAATAGACTTCCCATACATGTCAATCAGAGCACCTCGCTGACCCTTTTCAAGAGAAGTCTTGATGAGTGGATGGGAAATAGAAAATTCACTCCAGGGATAACTTCAGTGGCACTTCTCGACAGAGGCACTGGGAACTAAGGCCGGGTGGCACGATGCCAGGGTAATCATATGGCTAGGCTTGTAAATGCCCCAAGGCCATTAGCCTATTACACACCTATGAACATATAAACCCACACTGGGGAATCCTTACACACAAGAAACACATATATATGTTTGATGATGTGTCTACATGTGTCTGTGTATGTTGTGTTTATCAAACCTCCAATGTGCTGTATACTTTCAGTACCATTGCACAGATGTTGCCATGATGTGCATTATACACAAAATCCATTTCATTTTGAGTGTATACCAAATGTTATAGTCAGTGCAGGATACACAGCATGGCAGCCTGTGGGCAAAGAAGCACTTGGACAAAGAGTCTTTGGTTGCACCACCTGGCTGCTCCTGCTTTGAGAATTTCTTCACAGACATGGAAGTGCATGCAGCAGGAGCTGCCTGTGCATCTTTAACCAAAATATTCACTGGTTAATCCACACACATAGTCTATTTTGTGGCTCCCATCTCCAAGCTGAGACTCCATCCTTTCTGACATGCACACATACAGATAAAACTTTCAGTGTTTGTGTGCACACACACACATGTACACAGGCAAACCTTTCAGTGTTTGTGTGAACACCAACGTTGCAGCCCTGGGTATGATAACATCTTAAATTCTGGTGTTTGATTGTGGCATACTGTCCACCACTACAGATTTTACATTACATTACAACAAGTAGAAATAGCCAGGGAAGTGTTATGGCTACGCTTGTATAGGCCCTAGGGCCGATAGCCTAGTACCAACTTATGAACCTAAGTTTCACCCTTTCTTAGAGTGAAATTCCCCAACACTAATGGTCCATAAAGGCTCCACACCACCAGAATGCCAGCTAAAGTTGACATACTTTTATACGTGGCATATTCTGCCTTACACATGCTTGCATTTTTAGGCTTTAAGCCTTCCTCTGGCAGTGTTCAATGCACTGTATATATGTATGTAAAAATGTATGTACAGCATACTTTTTATGTTTATTACTCCATACATTTCACAACAGAGTAAAATTTCCGAACTAGAAGTACTACATTATGTTCTTGAGTAGTGATCATGTGACACTGCAGGACACTAGGCAATTATTTTATTTATTTTATTTCACATTTGTTAACCAGGACAGTCCAACTGGACAGCAGGTGTCCATTTTCAGCAGAGTCCTAGGGAGAAAAGCTCCAGCACAATTAAAAAAGAGAATACAATTTACAATTTACAATTACATGAGATAAAAAGTTGTAGATTACTTAACATAGTTTAAAAAGTTACAAATTGCTTACAATAAGTTAGAGCATAGATATCAATTTGCAGGTGGATGTTAAAATATAAAGATATTTTGGTTAATAGCAAGGAGTATTCTATTGTTGGATAAAAAGGTGAGACATTTTTATACAGAGTGAGCATAGCAGTTACTGTATTCCACTGATGGATGGATGAACAGGTGACTACTTGTACATGTATTTACAGTGAGCATTAAGATGAATTCAGAGGAGTATTGTACAGGCTGAACAGTGACCCTGGCAGAGGATGCACCTGAGTTGTAACAAGGTTTCCCTGTAGTAGTATGTTGTTTATGGCAGCTTGTTACAGCTGTATAGAGTTGGAGTACAGATATGATTTTAGGACAGTCTTAAAGGAGGATGTAGAATTTAGAAGTCTAAGGTCTGGAGGAAGGTTGTTCCAGGTCTTGGCAATTTCACGGGCAAAAAGAGATTTATCTAAGTTGTTTTTGCAAGAGATAGTTTCAACTAAGGCTTTGTTACTGGAGCGTAGTAGTCTGTTAGGATGGTGGAAGTAAGGAGGTTGTTCAGGGCAGGGTTTTTTCCAGGGTAGTACAGTATTTGATGGGCTAAGTTGATTTGGTGATATTTTAGAAGGTTGGGGAATTCTAGCCAATGTAGGGTTTGTAGGGCATGGCAATGGTGGGAATGTGACTTGGCTTTGGCGGCAAATCTGGTGATTTTGTTGTAGCAGGTGGAGAGTTTGTTTCAGTTTTAGTTAGGTTTGTTAGTGAGGGAGGTGCATATAGCAGTGTGGACAGGAGATGAGTTGTAGCTATGACAATGCAAGTTTCTGAGGTAAGGTACATTTTGCATCTATCGAGGGAGCCTAGTTTTTTGTGGACATTAGAGATGGTTACTGTGTTTATTAAATTTGAGTTGTTGGTCAATGGTAATTCCTAGGAGTTTTGCCTCAGAGACTGGGGTGATTTGGGTGTTATTGGTGAAGAATATGGAAATGGGGAGGTTAGAGGGTTTGGATGGGTGGAACAGCATAAGTTTTTTTTTTTTTTTTTTTTATGTTAAGTATAAGTTGTGAGTTATTGAGACAGTTCTCAATTTCAGTGAAGGTTAGTTGTTTTTTTTCTGAAGAACTTGGATTTTGGGTGCAGAGCATATGAGAGTTGGGTCATCAGCGTATTGGACTATATCGGCTTTTGTGTTAACTAGGTGGAGTTAGTTGGTGAAGATATTAAATAGAAGTGGACCAAGGATAGAACCTTGGGTTATGCCTAGGGTGACTGGAAGTGGAGGGGATAGTGAGTTTATCCATTTGACAGACTTGTAACGGTTACCTAGGTAGCTTTTGAACCAGAGCAGAGTGGGGGTGTTGAGGTTAAGGTCAGAGAGACAAGGTATAAGTATTTTGTGGGATACCATGTCAAAATGCCTTTTATAAATCAAGGAAGGTAGCGGAGGTGAGATTGCCTTGGTTCCTATAGGAGTTTATAGTGTTGGTGAATCTGAGTAGGGTGGTGGAGGTAATGTGAGATGGGTGGAAGCCATGTTGGGTAGGAGAGAGAAGGTTATTGGAGAGAAGGTGGGAGAGGATTTGGTGATGTATGCATCTCTCTAGAATTTTGACAGGGGTGAAAGAATTGCTATTAGGCGATAGTTAGAGAGATTGGTAGAGAGTCCACCTTTATGAAGGGAATGATGAAAGAGGTTTTCCACAAGACTGACACTGTGTTTTCGGTAATGGATCTGTTAATTAGTAATGAAATAGGATAGGCTATGACTGTGGATGCGAGTTGCAGGTATTTGGTGGGGATGTTGTCAGCAGCTAGGGTGGTGGGTTTGAGTTTTGTTAGTAATTTTTGTATATAGGATGTTTGTACTGGCATGAGTGAGAAGGTGATACAGTCTTGTTGGGTTGTACGGGGTTGGGGAATGTTGGTGGTGGTGGAGTTATTTATGATTTTTAGTATGGAGGCGGTGAAGTAGTCATTAAAGCTGCAGGCAATATTGAGATGCATGCCAGGGACATTGGGGGGGTGGAGTGGTGGATTTACCAGGCTGAAGGATATTATTTACTGTTGCCCAGAGTTTCTGAGGGTTGCTATTTTACTTCTTTTGTAGGGACAGGTAGTAGTTTTGTTTATCTAGTTTTACTTGTTTTTTTGGCCTTATTCTGAAGTTCAAGAAAGGATTGCTTTATTGAGAGGTGTTCTATAATGGTGCTAGGTTTTCCAAGCTTTGTCCCTATTTTGGAGTAGGGTTCTTGCGTTTTTTTGGAGCCAGGGGGTAGGGTTGCTGTGTATCCTAATTGTTTTTATGGGGGATAGTTAGTTGAGGATGTTTAGAAATGAGGAGTTGAAGTATTTAACTGCACTATCTAGTAGAAGGGTTTTGATAGGAGACCAGCCATAGTATTTTAAGGCCCTCTGGAAGTCATCTTTGGGGAAGCTTTTAGGGGAGCAGGTTTATAGGAGGGAGGGAGAGTTGGTGTTGTTTTGCCATTGTTTAAGTATGAAGGTAGAGTTGGGGTCACTAAGTGTGTTGGCCAGTGTACCGCATTGGTGGGCAGTATTGGGCTGATTGGTGAAGAGCCAATCTAGTGTGGATTCTCTTTTTGTGGCTTTATTGATGCATGTAGGGGACTGGATGAGTTGGGTGAAATTGTAGAGAATAATATGGCGAGTGGGAGTGGGATAGTGTATATAGTTCTGGTCAACATTTATATCACCTAGTATGATGGTTTCTTGGGGTAGGGAGGGGAGGCCCAATGAAGTATGGATTCGAGGATTGAAAGATTCTCACTTTGGGGTACATAGATCACTATTAAGCTAAGATGTTTGTGTTGATTTAGGGAGAGTTTTGCAAGTAAGGTTTCAGCATGTTTGAAGTCTGGGGTATCTATATGTAGGGGTTGAACTTCTAAGTTAATTTTATGAAATTAGTCAATTCCACCACCTCTTTTGAGTAGCCAGTGAGACCTAAGAATTTTATAACCATGTGGGATTATGGAGTTGTCACTGATATATGGTTTAAGCCATGTTTCAATGTGTACTATGAATCTTATATTTACAGTGAACTATATATTTATAAATCCCCTTGTCCATTATTAATTTTAGCCTCGACTTCTACATAGTCTTTTCCTGCTTCACTGTGCCTCTTTGCAACAGATTCTGCCTGTGTTCATATAACTGTTAAAAGATGTATATGTTGTGCTTGATTTTTTTTTAAATGGAAGCTTAGACTGTTGCACTAGTGTCCTTTTTTGTATCTGTCGACTTTTCTGAATGCCTGTGCTGTTCTATTGCAATTGGTGAGCCTTTTTAATTTAGTTCAACTTTTCTTTTTTCTGGATTTGTGCATTTCAGACTATAATCTGCTTTGTGCTTTGATCTGCTTATATAGTTTGTACTGCCTTTGAGTTTTACTGCTGCATAACATTTTTGTTTGGTTTCTCCTTCATCTTGCTGCACATTGAATGATCATGCTTTATTTGGAATTGCCTGATACCTTTGTGGATGCAATGTTTGAAAAATCTGTTGCTGCTGTTGTTTAACTTGGTTTGGCTGTAGGTCTTTGATGAATGTTTTAATCAATAATTGAATTGCTTTCTGTGCTTACTTTGCTTTTATTTTGTGTTTCTACCTATGAACAAGAGATTTTTGTGGTTATAAGGATGATATCCTCTCTTTAATCCTGGACTTTTTCCAAAAAAATTATTGTTAACTGAGTTGAGTGCCTGACTTTTTTTTAAGGGGGGGTAGCATTTGGCTTCTTATTGGGTCACTGACATCTGTCAAACAAAAAGTTTGGGATAATTTAATTGCTGTCCTACTGGATGTTTCTAGAGATTTAAATCTCCTTATTTTCCCCATAAATAATATATATTGCAGAATACCCAGATCACACCTTCACGTTTTCTGTCATTGAACAGATTCATAAAAATTACAGAGGGGACCATGGTCTTTGGTTTTCAAAAAATATGATCTCTACTGGCAGCTTAAGCTCAATGCCCTAAACTGGCCTAGTCTCAATGACCAGGACTTAATCTCTTGCCTACTAAAATTAAAGGCAATTGAGAGATAGTATATTGGCACTTTGTTTTTTAATATTTAAAAATAAGAATATTGCTTTACATAAAATATATTTATTCAGTTTGCTTCACATGAAGTTTATATTGGATTTTGAAAAATAAGCATTTTTATGAGCAAGTACTTTATATGTAACATATTTTTTACACATTTTTTTCTGGTTTTGTATTTATTTTTCAATATATTACTTCTAGTATAACACACCATATGCCACAGTGCCCTCTAGTTTTCTAGATAGAGCATTGTCTCTTTAAATATTTTTGGTTCTGAACAGAGGCTAGGCAATCACGTGACTACTCTAGTAACGTTGAAACTGGACTATAAAAAACACTTTTTTTTCAAATGCTTTTGTCTGATGAAGTTTTCTAATTTTAGAAGACGGAAGTGCTTATCTTACAAATTTTATTTCAGCTTGTATCAATAAAAGCCAGTGGATTTTATTACAATATTTTTCAGAGCATATTTTGGTTGCACCTGTGTTCTGTGCCACACACACCTGGTTTAGTTTGTCTTCTGCCTTCCTGGTTTATTTGTGTCTTTATTTTAGCCTTCTGCCTATGAACAAAAGATTTTTTGTGGTTCTAGGGGTGGTATTCTCTGTTTATTCCTGGACCTTGTGTAAAAGGTATTGCTAGTTGAGTTGACTGCCTGACTCTTTTTTTTTTTTTGGGGGGGGGTTGGCATTTGACTTCTTATTGGGTCACTGATATCTGTCAACAAAAAATTCTGGGAAATTTAACTGCTGTCCTACTGGATGTTTCCAGATATTTAAATCAACATATTCCCCCCTAAATATTATACATACTATATTCTTCTCACAACAGTACAAATAGCCTTTTGTTGCTAATAAGGGTCAAGATTCATAAACATGTTATGCACAGTGGTCATTTGTTCTGGAAGCTTTCCAGATAACTAGCTGTAAATGACAAAATCAAGGGAACAAAAGGACTAGGTTAAATTTGTATTACAGTACCTCAGCTCTCTTTATGTATCTGAAACACACAAATGCACAGTAACACACAAATATCACAGGTAATGCAGTTCAGATTTAGCCTGCCTGATTACTAAGGCTGTCACCTAACTATGTAATAGTGGCAGATACCTACCAGTGGGCAGTTTGTTTCCCCACAAGAACAACTAAAAATAGCAGCACTTGCAGTGATTCTGTGGAGGTGCTTACCTTGGTTTAGTTCACTGCCTAAGTCCCTGCTCTTGTTTCCATTATACCATACATTATTATGCAACCACAAAGTCAGGGGTGTGTGAGTGAGAAACTCCTCACTTGGAAACTGGGAAGGTACAAGGACTTCCCCACCTGAACAGAAAGCATTCTGTCAGTGTTGTGTTAGGCTATTCAAGTTGCCGGATGACTGTCTGATTAAGTGACTTACTCAAGGTTACACAGTAGACAAATAACATCTGAGGGTATCAAACTCTGTTCCACCAGAATTGGCACTTAAATAGCTCTTAGCCTTAACAATCTGTGCTAGAATCACTTTTCTGGTGGTTTAGGGATCATTTGTTAATAGTTAAGAACCCAAAAGGTAAGATAATCCCCCAAAATATATTGTTCTACATACTGAACTTCATATCCATACACATACACATATAAATATTCATAAACACAAAATCTGGCCATTACAATGCTGAGATACAAAAATAACTCTTAAAATATTCCTGCATTTAGATTTCTGTTACTCTGTAGATGATCTGATGAATAACTATTGTATGTTTCCTTTCAAAGAAAGGTCACGGAGGCCTTGAAACATTAGCACAGTGACACACATGAGAAAACTATAATGAGAATCAATTGCTAGTGCTACCTTGTATACATTAATGAGCAGTGATGCTTAGGGCTGAAAATGGGTATGTATTTCAAAGATCCTCTTTTTATTTTCGCAGTCATATCAGGACTGTTCTGCATATGGATACAGATATCTGTAGTGATTTTTAACTTGGACTAAATTGTGCAACTTTGGAGATAGTGCGTGTGGTTAAGATACCTGCATGGGAGTTATGGAAAAGTTGCTTCCATTTTATTGCAATGAACTTGCCATTTCAGAATTCACTAAAAAGTAATTTGCAACATAGTGGGAGTGCACAGACTGGGCTTTTCCAGACTTACTTAGACAGCTTACCTAGAAATAACTGAACCTGTAATGCTTTTATGACACATACTATATTAATCAAAGCATTTCTATATATGGCCCAGTCATTTGCCTTTGCAACTGCATATCTTTGTAGTGTTTTCTGTGAGTAGCAAATAAGCACTATGGCAGCCTCAAATTCAAAGGCCCAAGTGAATATATATACAGTGATTATGTATGTATTTGTATGTATTTTGCATTGATCGTAGCCCACAATATCGGCTGTGGCTAGAATACCTGTGCATACATGTTGCCTGCTAAAAACCCTAAACAATATTCCATGTGTTTTCACTGTACTCTTTGAATTTTATCAGTGGTGGACACAGCACAGCAGTCTGAGTGTAAATTCTACAATGTGCAAAATTTCTCAACTTCCTTCCCATCACAGAAACCACTTTATAGGTATTCATAGCAGGGTATTCTGTCTGCTTCTGCTGTGTTTGTGCATGTGTGTGTGCATATTTTGGAGGAGGAAGTGAACTAGAACTAATAATGTAGAGACCATAAAGCAAAAGCATTCCTCAATAATTTTTTGCCTTCTGAATAAAGCTCAGAGGTGTAGCTATAGTGGGGAGAAAGGGGCAGCTTTCCTGCATGCAAAATGTCAACGTAGTCTTCATTACTGGCAGTTTCTGAAAGAAGAGAATGCATTTTGGGTCACAGCTGAAGTGCTCTGTGCTACTTGTTAACTGTAACATGTTACTTGGTGCACTTGTAGCAAATACAATTTAGAGGAGGGATTCTTTTTCTCTAAAGTACACAAGGAATTTTTTTACCTTAAGTTTGAATAGGGCACTAGATTGGAAAATAGCCTTCTGTGTGCCAAAAGGACTAGCTACACTTCTGATATAACCCCCTACACACAAACACACACACACACACACACACACACACACACACACACACACACACACACACACACACACACACACACACACACACACTCCCTCTGTCATATATACAAGCATGCACATAGACGGTCTCACACAAACATTCACAACCGTGCCTCTTGGTTTTGTACATATTTCTCCAACCTTCAAGAACACTTTAAGAAAATTTCCCCATTTTTTTCTGTGTGAAACTTAATCCATGATGATTAGTTTAACAAAGATCGCTCAGGATATTCTTTAAAAAAACAATCCACTGAAGCCATAATAAAAACCTTATATGCATTGCATTACATTTGACAATGCATTACTGTTCTGTCCCCCTGTAAGAGCTTGTATTGGCGATCTGTATCAGAAAGCTGTCTATTTGCTGCAGGACTGAACATGCTTAGTATGCAGTCATACCTCTCAACCTCTTAGAGCAAGAAATATAGACTGAGCCACACATAATGGGGGACAAAGGCCCCAAAATAGGGACACTGTTTAAATACTGCTCTTACAAACTTAGAAAGTTGATGGAACAACAGATTTTGCATTGCCATGAATTTTCTCATGTGCCTATGTCACAAGTGATAATGCAATAAAGGTGTTTAAAAAAAGGATATTACATCTGAAAAGCAAATGTGTACCATTATTTCCTGACTTAAATCCTGACCAAAAATATGATTAAAAAATCTGGACAGTTGAGAGCTATGTATGTATGTAGTACACTTTTTTTTCTGAGCTGGTCAGAAACTGTTGAAATCATAGGCATGATTAGTTTAACAAGCTGTGCTCATGGCTGTAACAGGTATAATACAGGATTTTGTCATATGTCTCAGGCACACAAGAATATGTCTTCAAATCTTCCTGAGAAATATTAATAGTTTTTCATAACCTGTTTACTTTATTTTGGCTTTCAGAAACCGTGTGTACTAAATCAAGTTATTTTTGAATTTTTAGTGTGTTTTAATAGCTTTATTTTTAATACAGGTCTGGAAGTAACATTGTGTGGCTACCACTGTTAGAAGTGACCCTTTGTAACCAAATGGACTCCAGTATTGGAGTAAAATTCTAAATATATATGCCTGAGTCTGATGCGCAGAAATAATTTATTTCTCCTAAAATAGCAGAGTACATACATTTTAAAATTTACACAGAACTTTTCATCCAATGCTAAAACCTTATACAAGGAACCATCAGTTACCAACACTTTTCACATGAGCTGTTATCTGATATCCAGACCTGATACAGGCAAAAGGAATATTTCATATTACTCTAAACAGTTATAAATAACATTCAGGGCAATGCTTGTCCTTTGTGTCCTACCATTGCAAGTTGTTACAACCTCAGCATAAAATACTGACGCATTCTTTAGTTTGTATGCTATATTTTTATATTCAAACAGTAGTTAATAGCTGCATTGTAATGCATCTGAGGTAAACAATCTTTGTGCCACTTTACTTTCATATATTGCCTGTCAGTAACAGCCATGTCAGTGTCTACCTTACCTTGGGCAAATCTTTTCTCTAGGAAAGAATACTTGTTAAGATCAGTAAAACCTTTATATTGCTGCAACAAAATTTCCCATTTCATAATAGCAGATAAATCACAAATCTGCCATAGTCTCACATTAACTATGAACTTTTCATTACTTACGCATCAAAGAACAACCAAACTGACTTAAAATATAACCCGATAAAATGTAATTTCTTTCTTGTTTCCCTGGAACCAATAATCATTGCATTACTCACCAATGCACAAGCTGTCAGCACATGTGAGAACATCGACCTACATCTGCTTATCATGCTGTCCAGAATTTTACAGAATGCCCATATTTTTGCCTTATATTTTTGTCCTGTTCCTCTTACACTTTGAGATTTTCTGTTAAATAACTGAAGACTGAAGTCACTAAATAATGACAGACATTTGTGTTTCAGACTGCATATTCTCCGTAAATCTATGTTAATGCAAAATCTAAAAGCTTTCTAAGTTTATAAGAAAAATAATTAAAATTTGTCCCTTTTTTGGACCATTGACTCCCCATTGCTTTTGGCTTTGTTCAAATTTCTTCCACTGAGAAGTTGAGAGGTATGCTACTTACAAAGCTCTAATGTGGCTGTATATATACATGTCATGACTGAAATTACTGTTGCAATATTCCTGACATATGGGTTGTCATCGCTAACTTTTAGCAAGGCTACCAAAGCTTTATCTTCCCTAGGTCTTACATTTGAAACATGACCTCAGCTTGTATGTGTTTGGGTAAAAATAAATGAGTATGGATCCTCAAACTGTCTTGCCACCAGCTGGAATGCAGGTCTTACATTCATTGGAATGTTTGCTGTTTTGTTGTTGGTGCTTTTGCTTCGATTGTTCATGCACATACGTGACTCATTGTGTAACCTTCCTTTTTATCTTAGAATTTTTATTAAAAGTTGTAGATGTCAGTTAGGAAGGGCAAGTGCAAGCACAGTAGGCAGATTCTGTACAAGGCTTTGAATACCAAGTGTCTTTTTCACTTAGGCCTGGAACATGCTTGATAATCTTGATTCATCTGCCAATTGTTTGTTCTAAAACCCCTTAGGTCTAGGCTTTCTACTCTCAACTCTTTCTTTGAGATCCAGCTTCTTAAATGCATGGCCCAGTCCACGACGGCTGACTCTGCATCCTCGACATCCCTCTACCACCAAAGAAAAACTTTGAGAGGCCTTAAATGGATCCACAGTACCTTATTTGTGGCTCTGATGTACCTGTTGAAGTTATAAAACCCACAGTACATCAGGCTACTTTTCAGGTGCCTGGTGTTGAGACCCAGTCAGAGGCCATTATGGCTTCTGAGGCCTTGAAGGCTACCTATACCACTGAGGAACCATATCTCATCATTTTTGAAGGGCTCAAATTTTAATTAGGGAAGAGATTCCAGGCTCTCTAATAGAGGAGAGACATGGTTTCAAACCTCAGTATTCATCCAGGTGGACATCCCTAAAAAAAAAAAAAAAAAAAAAAAGCAGATGACTAAGCATGTGGCCTGTCTTTGACTAGTTAGAGAGGAAGGGATAGACTTTCCTAGAGTTGTTCAAAGCTATTATGTCTTTGAACCTTTTCATCTTATTAACCTATTGAGGAAGCTTCTTTTGGGAGGACTACACAGAACATGATGAAATACACTGAATGGCAGTTTATGAAGATCTCTGATGATCAGATGAGGTATTAAACTCTCTTGGAGATGGGTAGTCTTGCCACTTCTCCAGTCACCCCTGTCCTTGAGGCTTTCCAGGACAACTTTCAGTCCACTTCTTCTACACCTAATTCTCAGCCACCAGCACCTGAGAGACCAGATGGGTTTTACATGTTCCAAGATTACCTTAAATATCTGTATATTAACCTAGTGGTAGACTTCTGCAGTATCTCTTTCTTCAGATAAGCCCTCTAAGCTTCTTCCCAATGCTAATGCCCTACCTACTGACGAAGACAGTAGGTCTATGGATAGCTGAAGAAAGAAGGTTTACACCTGTGCTATATTTGCCTTTAGGGCAATTAATTACCAGACTCAAATAACAAAATATTTGATCATTTTCTTAAACACCTTAAACAAAGTTATACTTGATCCTTCTACAGCAGAGTGTAGGCATCAAATGCAGAGCTTACTTTTGCAGGCCGCTTAGATTGCCAGACACAGCATTAAGTGCAGTTATGAAGCTGTGGATGCTTCTTCTAGGACCACTGCCACTGGATCCATTATCTGCAGATATGCATAGCTTCATGGTCAACCTAAGCCTGAGGATTTTAGATTCAAAATTCTAGCTTCACCATCAGACAAAGACTTATTTTTTTGGACCTTAGGCAGCCAGTGTGTTCAAAACTCTCCAAGACCAAGCTAAGACCAGAAAAGATTGCAGACAAACCCTTCTGTCCTCAGTTCCTAGAAACCATAGTAGCTACCTATCTAAATCTACCTCCTTCATTAAGAGATCCTAGGCCAGTTCAGAAACAAAGAAAACTACCTAGAAAAAGATATTTGAAAAGTTCCAAAAGGAATATCCAGTGGGGAGGCCACCATTAAGAGGTAATAACCTGAGATGATTACTGCACCTGTTATCACCTGTTCTCACTCTCCCTGGCCATGTGGAAAGCTATTGCCACAGACAAGTGAGTCCTCTCCATTATCAGGGACAGCTATGCCAGGTCTTGGGAAAACATTTGCACTCTGAGAGGCATGCCTCTATCTCCTCAAAACCAAATATCTCTTCTGGCCCCTATTATTCAAGATCTCTTGAATCAGGATACCATCTAGCAAGTCTCAGAAGAGTTTATGGAAAAAGGGTTTTACTCCAGGATTTTTCTATTCCCAAGAAAAGAATGTCAACAGAGATCCATCCTAGACCTGTCTATCCTGAACAATACCTAAAAGTTCCATTTTCCTCTTCAGACTTTTACCTTTCATTTTCCCAGAGGCTTTAGATTCATTAGATCTGAAGGATGCCTACTTACAAATTCAAATTCATTCATCTTGACAGAGATTCCTCAGGTTTTTCTCTGGCTGTTTGCATTTTCAGTTTACTGTTCTGCCTTTTGGTATTTCCCAAGCCCCAAGAGTGTTCACAAAGTGGCTAACTCATGTAGTAGTTATCTGTCTCACTGAAGGAATTCAGATTTTACCCTACCTGGACGACCTTCTGATCCAGGCTGTATCCCCAAAAGCACTAAAGCATCTTCAGTTTACCCTCCATGTTCTGACAAATCTGGGTTTTACTTTAAACTACAACAAATAACATGTGGTTCCTATACAGGACCTGGTGCTTCTGGAATACAGACTAGTCATAGTAAATGCTTGCCTTCCTTCCCCAGGATAAAGTTCTCAGTCTTTCCAGTTATTTTCAAGGCCTCCCCTCTACAAGCTATTGTTCTGCAAAGGAAGTGCTAAGGACTTTGGGAGACACCATCCCTATGCTCCTTCTGGCCAGACTTCACATGAGGAAAATCCAATAGTAAGTGAAAAATGTGTGGACCCAGTACTGCCAACCCTTGGACACACTGATTCCACTTATCCCTTGTCTCAAGAAGGAATTACTTTTAATGGAGGGATCAGGTAATCCTTAACCTACACCTCTGCCACCTCTTCAAAAAGTTCACATGGATGTCTCAGATGACAAGTAGGGTGGGAGGGTGGGGTGGTCAGGATCACATGTCTCAGATGACAAGTGGGGTGGAGGGGTGGTCAGGATCACACCAAATACATGGGAAATGACAATCCCAGTTCCTGAAGGAACATCACCTGAAAAAAAAATGAGGGATCCTTTGCAAGCTCTTCAGATTTTATGCCCACCTTTGGAAAGCCAGACCACCACAAATATACACAGACAACTGCACATGTGGTACATAACCAGGGATGCAACATATCTTAACTATTTAGATTAGCACACAAGGCATGGAACCTGGCAACGTAAATGAACGTCATGCTTGCAGCCATATGCATTCCTTCTCAGGCCATTGTGATAGTAGACTGCTCGTAGAAACCCCACAAGAGTGGACTTTGGGCAGAGAGGTCTTCCACATCACACTTCTGTGTGGCACTATTTGCATATTACCTTTTTTTATTTTAAATAACATGAACCAAATTACAAACTAGAATACTTTTCTGGCTCATGGCAGAAAAAAATCCTTTTATTATTTCAGTTACCTGGTTATCAGACAAATTAACAAGCTAATGTCTATTTTTAATGTATTTATTAACAAGGTAACTAAAGTGGTCCCCCTTAGGCCAGCTACGTGACACCACAAGGGCACCAACATACATATATAAAGTTTGTTGAACCTCGTGAAACACTTTTCACTCACTGTTGCACATTTCTTAATTACAAGGCTGTCTGGTATAAACTTTATAGTATGACATCATGATCCTAAATACATTTTGTACTACATGTATATAATGGTTCCAGTTCAACAGTGTGTTTCTAAATCTTGTGCAATTTTTAAAATGCCTGTTAACTGAAGATAATTTTCTTCTTTTTTTTTTTTTTTTTTTATAGCTTACCTTCATAGACAATGCGAACATTATAATATACTATCTGTGCCATGCTCTTTGGGTGTTGTTAATATCTGGAGTGTCCACTCGAAAATAAAATGACATATTGTTATAGAATATTCTAGGAATGTCTGAACGTGCTGTATTTGTGCTACACCCTGTCTTTTTGCACCAAGCTAACAATATCTATGGAGTTCTGGAGACGTGTAGTTACTCTGTGGTAAGGCTATACGAAATAAGCTATTACTAGATGACAGAGAGGATCCCAGTCCATTGAGAATTGCCATGTACAGCTCTCTAAACCAGTAATTAAAATTCTGTATCTTTAGCAAACCCCTACCTATCAGAATCAATTGGATAATTTCTTAGCTAGCCATGTACTGCTGTTCATCTTGTGGACAAACAAATGATAAAGCTGATGGGTCTGGCAGTCTGACCCAATAATCCATGGTAAGTATATATTCTTATGGTTCTCTTTTATGGCCACTGTTTAATATGTGTTACTGAATGAATCTGAGATTTCTCCTCTAATAGCAGGATGGTCAGCACATGGTCATAGGTGGACTGTAACCAACTGAGACAGCAAATAGGTAGCGATCAGATTTATGACTGACAGCTAGTTGGCCAGCAAGCTGAAACAGTAAGCTAAGCATTCTCAAATCTTCATATAGTCTGTGCAGCTCTATGAATAGTTTATGTTTGTTATTCATTGTATATTTCCATTTTGCACCTCCTTTTTCATATGGTTCTGATTAAAATTGTTACAGATCAGGACTGAGGACTGGCTGATAATGTTGCTCATATGAGTGATTGAGTAAATTTACACCTCCTTTATGAATACTTGCACTGTCTAAATCATTTAATTTCAGAGTTGGCTGCCGTATGCTGAGATTGGACTACTTGAAGACTAATCATGGAAAGAAAGAAAGCTTAAATGATTGCTATTACCAGTTTTGTAGAAATCATTGAAGTAATAAATAACATTAACATTAAAACAAGGACTTTATTCTATTCTATTTTATTTATGTATTTTATTTTTATAGTGCATGGAACATCACGATTACACTCTGAAATCAGGAGAAATGATAAACTTGTTAAGGAAGTCCCTAGTGTAAGACCACATAGTAACAGTGATTAGGAATGCTTAGCAAATGCTTGTTAAGGACACCCTTGTATATAATGCTAAGATTGGGCCTTGCACTACTAAACTAACAGCAGACAGTGCCAGCCAGATAATAGAAGCAGAAGAAAGTAAAACTAGTTTTAAAAGCTGTTGATTTTCTTTGGTCTGCAGCACTTATAAACAAAAGGTGTGGCAAAATAAAGTGTCTAACAGCCATTAGTTCTATAGTGGCAGACTTCATTTCTGCTTGCCGTCTGTCTGACAGTATTAAGAGTTTCAGTGGCTTTCAGAGGCTTTGAAAGCTGGTAAACCACATTGTGCACCTTCACTTTTTTTCTTATAACTGTAACAGATTAAGCTCCATATACTACAAATATTAGGTTTGAATCTCCATCATAACAAGTTAAGTGTTCTCAATATGGATGTAAACACCACCTTTCAAGCTTTGCGCTGAATGTAAAATTCTTGTTATCCATGTCTCAAACACACAATATGCTGATTATGGTGGGAGACCCGATCATAATTCTCCATTTGTTTGCTCGTATGTTTGTCTGTTGCCTGTGTCATCCATTCACCTGATAAGGCCCTTCATTCTTCCTTGATTTATGGCACTACAGGAAGCCAATAGAGAGAAATAAGCTGTAGTCATCATCTTACATGGGGCTCATTATATTATAATTACAGGCAAATGAAAAATACAAGAGATACTGCCAAGCCCCGGTGCAGGGTTGTGCTTCTACATACCATCAGTACTCAGCCAATGCAAGCACTGCTATGAGGGCCGGTTGTGCTTTCATTACTATCTAAATATACTGACTCCTCTTTCATGCCATTCACCGAAGTGGCCAGTCCTGTAGTGGGACTCAACAAACAGCGCCTCCCTTTGATAGAAAGGTGAGAGAGCATTGGCCAGTCACTTGTATACCTCCTTATATAGATCCTCCATTGCCCAGGCTGCTAATCAAACCCAGGCCTGCTAGGATACAGTGACAGCTTCATGTTACTGTAAGGTATGGAGTTATGCAGTTGAAATGCCTTTGAACGTATTAAAGGAAGCAGAGAGCTAACACTGAAGATTTAGATGGTATTTCTAGATGTGTGCTGTCCGGGAAGATAAGGTGAGAGAGAATTAAATGCTTGTTTTAGGACATGAACCCAAACAGCTGCTGATATCATTCAGATATTAGCTATAAACGATTATGGTATTGATCATGTTATTTCATCCAGTTCAAAGAAAAAAAAATGGCTAAACTAGTAATTGGTTGTAGAAGACAAGTGTCAATCATAATTATACATAATTTTGAAACAACTCCTTAGATGACAGAGAGGGAGGGAGGTTCCATCTATCTCCTTAAAGCATCAAAGAAGACAGTTGTAGTAATTTACACATGTTATTTCAGACAGGATTTTCACAATTTCCCACTTACATTTGTATTGTACTCATTATTAAGTATCTAATTCTCATAGCATTCTAAATAATTTTGTAGTTTAAGATCTAAAGAATGTGCAAAATTCTGAGAGTAGCCATAAGCTCAACTTCATCTGCAGCATAAGGCTTTTATTGCATGAGCAGGTCCCTGTCACAGATCCTCAAACTCCATATGGTCCAGACCATATGATCAAGTTTTTTTGGAAAGTTGAAGCTCCTGAATGGAGACTATGGTACAGTGAGGATCGAGAAATTTACCCTCTTCCTCACTGTAGTGGGATCTCGGAGTTGGTATATATAATTTGCAGGGAGGTGCAGGGTGGCTTATTGCCCTGCATAAACATAAAACAAAGGTAAATTTTTGTGTTTTTTTTTTGTTTGTTTTTTTGATGATCGAGTTTTTGGAAACTCGATCTTATGGTCTCTTCAATAGTTTGACTTTTCGAAAAGTCGATCATCTGACATAGACCTGTATGAACACATAGCTTTTTCAAGGAGTTGGCTGCCTTGTTAGTCCAGCCACTATTAATTCCTTTAACCAGGTGATTCATTACACATCACAACTTTGCATTTAAGAAAGCCTAGTTTAACATGTGGCCAGCTATTTTGAAAGTAATATTAAATATGAGATCTTACTTATTAGAAAATAGTACTGCTCATTATACCTTCATACAGGGTATAACAATACACTAATACATTGTGCTATCCACCTATCTCCTAACTATTTTTATTTATTTAACATTTGCTTACTGGGAAAGTCTGACTTGGAATGAGCCAGTTTTCAGCAGAGGCCTGGGGAGAAATGCTCCAAATGCATGTCTTTGTAATGTGGGAGGAAACTGGAACACCTGGAGGAAACCCACATGAATGAAGGGATGACATGCAGATTCCACACAGAAGGCACCCCAGCCAAGAATCAAACCAGAGAACCTCTTGCTGTGAGGCAACAATGCAAACCGGTGCACCACTGCACCGTCTAACTAGGGTTGATGTTCAATGCAAACTTAGCTACAAAATGGTATTTTTATGCAAAATTAAAATTAGCAGTAGCCAGTTGACATTCTGTAGAAATAATAAAGTTAATTTGCAAATTGTGATATGTAGAATAGCAACATTATTATTACTGCCAAGTGTTTTCAATGAAAATGGCCCATGAAAAATGAAAATATAGAATGTATTACAAGCTAATTGCACTGATGGCAGGCATTACAGCTCTTATAAAATACTCTGTATAAAGTACTACAATTTGAAAAAAAAAAACCAGTGTTAAGTCCTAATTAATGATTCTAGAGAGCAAAATTGAAAATGTGTACTACTGCTCTGTGGGATACAACAGATACACACCATGTCATGACAAAGGCTTGTAAGACAGATTATATCTTTATAATTAACGTGACCGTGGGGACCTGTCCTATCATCTGTTCATTTCTTTTACATGTGCTTTATCTACATGGCCTTCAGAAGAGCTTAACTCATTTAAATGCATTGATGATTCTGATTATGGAGAGTTCACACATGATGCTGTGTGATTCAGGCAATGAGTGATTATTCTCTCTCATTTATTTGACTTTTGTTTATTAACATGCTTTCCCTAGTGGCTGATGCACCATCTAAGATGGCATTTCCTCCTCTTTATGCACGAAAATGGATGAATCATGCAAAGAAATATTAGCTCCTTCTCATATTATTGTACTGCAAACAGTAAAACAGAGAATTTATGGTGATGGCCTAATTATACTGCACAAGTACATAACAGAGCAACTTTGAGAACACAAACCTCCTGTGACTGTTCAATATTAGAAAATAAAATGAAACTCAGCAGTAACTGAAAAAAATTGTCATCTGCCATTTTATTTAGCTACATAACAATGCCAATGAACTTTCCTCGTCAATGATATTAAATATAATAATGTACCGACCAAATGAAGAACAGATACAGTCATTCCCTTGAATAAGGGAGGACCTTTCACAGACCCACAAGTCTGACCAGCCTTCTATGCAAAGCCATGGTAAGACTTCTTATGGAATTAATCAATCAGAACATAGGGACTCTCTAAACACTGGAGCTGTCTCAATGTGGATTCTTCAAGGACAGGTCATGTTTACTCAACCTGGTGTTTTATTTTTTTTTTGAAAAGGCCACCAAAGGAATGGATGAAGCCAAAAATGATACACACCACATACCTTGAACTGGCCAAAGTGTTTGACACAATTTCCCACTCAGGCATAGTAGAAAAGCTTAATAAGATGGGAATAAATCTTTATGTCACCTGCTGGATTGCCAGCTGGCTCACAGATGGGATGCAGGTTGTTGAAATAGAAGAAGTTACTTACACAATGAGTCACCAGTGGAGTTCCCCAAGATTCTGTGCTTGGACCTCTCCTGTTTGGCATCTACTTTTCTGAACTAAAAGCCAACACCAAAGGGATCTGGCTAACTAAGTTTGCAGTTGACTGCAAGCTAGAAGCAGTCTTTGAATCTCCAAATGATTTGGCCATCATGCAGGAGGGTTCTTCTCAAATAAATAACTGGTGTCAAAATTATGGACTGACACTATATCCCATAAAATGCATTAATGTATCATTTGGGAATGCCCCTAAGATCTGTGTGTTCCAGTTGTTCAGGATTTGAGAAATTAATATATATGTGTGTGTATATATATATATATATATATATATATATATATATATATGAACAAGAAGCCAAATGGTCCCAAAGATGTATACCAAACCACCGAGAGATGCCAAGGAGCGTGAGTGAAAAACTCACTAAGCACAAACGCCAAAAGATATATTCCAAAGATAATCCAAACGATAGCAGCAACTAGCTGTAATTCGCAAGCTGAACCAGCTGAGGATAGCAACCAAAGATAAGTCCAACCCTTCGGTTCAAAAGATCATTTATTAGTGTAAGCGCTTTCACGACCAAATTGCTGGCCGCTTCTTCAGACAAATAACAAACAAAAAAGCGCTTACAGCGCACAGTTTTAAAATCATGAAAAAACATCACCTGATGTGAACGTCACTGTTTAACTTAAAGCAACAGTACAGATAACACTAATCAACAAACTTATAAATGCTTCTACCTTGTCAATGTGACGAGTGCTTAATACAAGGTACTAGAGTAGAAAAACTATGTCTAATACCTATATATTAAATAAATACGTTAACTAAATGGTACACTCAATAAAGTTAATAAAGGAAACATTCGTATATGCATATATATAACGAATGGTATGTACTGGTCATGTAACTAACCTAGGTGTATGCTAGGAATAACCTAAAGCATTACCTGATAAAGTGTATGAATGATCCAAATGTCCAGATAGATGTGAATATATCTGGAAGTCAATAGCATCTGACAAAAAACAAAAAATGTGTGAATTGATGTAACCAAAATAAACCTGAAACTAAAACATGAAATGATATGTATATGTATAAACATATGTATACTGGAAGCCTTATAATGTGTGGAAGGTATAAAAAATATAAAGAATATACATGTATGTATAAAATATATGAAATATATATACAGAAGGATTAAAAACAGTGAAAATATGAACTTAGTCAAATATAAAATACGACTTAAAAGCTGTAATATTCTCAATATTACATTTTAACATCAAAGATAAGATTCTATACTATCTAAGCGGCCTTGCCTTTAAATGTGGCTTAATGGATATCACCTCATTGTGCCCTTTCTCCTGTGTGCAGCTAACCTGCAAATCCATTTTAATTCCGCTTCGGCATAATTTACTATGTTTCCTACTCTATCACTAGGATATATAACTTGAAGTACCTGAAACAGAAATCTATGTGTATCTCCTTCACTCAGTGTGTGCTTAGCTAAAGCACTATAATCCTGCTTCCTTGCTAGGCAGTATCCGTGGTCTCGTATCCTCTCTCTAAGTGTCCTGTTGGTCTTTCCTATATAAAAAGAAAAACACTGGACACAATGGGCTATATACACTAAATTCTTGGTATTACAGTTGCTGTCACAGTGTATCGTCCATAGATGGCCTGTGATAGGATGCTTGTAATAGTGAGACTCATCTATTTGGGCACATTGTGGACATTTCCCACATTTATGTGTTCTTTCAAATCCTGTTTTCACTATAGGAGATACTATCTCTGTTCTGCATAATAATCTTTTTAAATTCAATGAATTACTGAACACAAAAGAGGGATTAGATCCCACTAGCCTCATTATATCTTTATCTGCTGTAAGTATATTCCAGTGCTTTATTATGTAGGACTGTAAGGTGTTGGTACCATTTCCAAAAGGTACCACAAAACCTATATATTTGTTATTATTCATTGCAGTAGATGTACCTAAAGAATCACCTGCATTAGAAAAATATGGTTTTGCTCTATTTTTTCTTAGATTATTCATACTCATATATGTACTTTCGATATCTTCTTCTGTATAACCACGTATCAAAAGCCCCTCTCGTAGATTGGCCAATCCATCATCAAAGTCCTCTGTTCTAGTAGAAAGCCTGGATACACGCATCGCCTGGCCCTTAATGATATTTTTAAAAATATGGTTATGATGCATACTCTCTCGGTGTAAAAATGAGGGTCTGTAACAAGCTTTGTGGTACAACTTGGTGTGAATCTCTTTCTGTTCCTTAAAGAGCACTACATCCAAAAATTCAATGCTCTTGTAGTCATGGTTCATAGTGAACCTGAGAAAGGAGCTACTTGAGTTAAGATAATTATAAAAATTGTATAGCTCAGAAATCGATCCTTCCCATAAAAAATGAGATCATCTACGAATCTCTTGTAAAATAAGATGTTCTTATTTGATATGATGTATCTTTCTTCAAAGGTCGCCATGACCAAGTTGGCATAGCTGTTGGCACAGCTGGTGCCCATGGCGACCCCTTTTACTTATAACAATCTCGATTGTACAAGAAAATGTTATTTTCTAGGACCGTTTCCATTAGTAGCAGCAGGAACTCTATTTTCTCATTAGTAAGACTGATTCTTCTAAATATGCCTGTAGAAATTGTAATCCCTCCTCATTGGGAATACATGTAAACAATGAATTTACATCCATGGATACAAATAATAAAGATTCAATTCTATTCGAATCGAGTACAGATACTTTATTATACAGCTCCCTGAGTAGATGCTCCGTATCTAATAAAATGCTACTAGATGATTTTAATAGCTTGTTTGAATTCTTGATCTAGGACCATAGAGATGGGCTCCGTAAGCCAACCAGAGCCCGATACAATGGGTCTAAGCTCTGCTTATACCTATTTTTATGAATTTTAGGTAGGCCAGATATGACTGGAACAGTAGGATAGTCTACCTGCATGAATCTAAACAGGTCCTGTCAAATAACCTGCCTTCTTACAATCTAAGAGCATTCTATCAATGGTTTCTTTTATCCAGTATATAGTGTCAATGGTAGTCATTTCATATGCCTCCGTATTGAGCATGTCCATCATTTTTGTTTGGTAATAGACACTGTCTAATACCACTACGGGACCGCCCTTGTCAGCAGGCCGTATTACAATATTGGTGTTACTTCTAAGATTATATAATGCTAATGATTGTGCCTCAGTTAAATTGTTCATTAAATCAAGATCTTTTCTTCGATATCCATCATAAAGTTCGTTTTCTACTGCTTTCACAAATATATCAATGTTGGCATTTACCGGAGGAACATAGTCACTTTTCCTTCTAAAGGTTGGTTGGCTCGATTTATTGTCAGTCTCAAAAAGTAATTTGAGGCCAACATTTCTCGCAAACATTCTAACTGCTATAACAGCTTGACTGGAGTCAATACTCGTTGGAATAAATGACATACCTTTGCTCAATAATTCTACCTCTGGTTCAGATAGATTGTGGCTCGATAGATTGTATACCAGGCCACCTAACCCCAAAAACTCTGGAGTGTGTTCTGTTGGTGTAGGGGCGGCTAGACAACGACTATACCAGAGGGGCCAAGAGGAAGGAGCCGCCCCTACACCAACAGAACACACTCCAGAGTTTTTGGGGTTAGGTGGCCTGGTGTACAATCTATCGAGCCACAATCTATCTGAACCAGAGGTTGAATTATTGAGCAAAGGTATGTCATTTATTCCAACAACGAGTATTGATTCCAGTCAAGCTGTTATAGCAGTTAGAATGTTTGCGAGAAATGTTGGCCTCAAATTACTTTTTGAGACTGACAATAAATTGAGCCAACCAACCTTCAGAAGGAAGAGTGACTATGTTCCTCCGGTAAATGCCAATATTGATATATTTGTGAAAGCAGTAGAAAACGAACTCTATGATGGGTACCGAAGAAAAGACCTTGATTTAATGAATAATTTAACTGAAGCACAATCATCAGCATTATGTAATCTTAGAAGTAACACCAATATTGTAATACGGCCTGCTGACAAGGGCGGTCCCGTAGTGGTATTAGATAGTGCTTATTACCAAACAAAAATGATGGACATGCTCAATACGGAGGCATATGAAATGACTACCATTGATACTATACACTGTATAAAAGAAACCATTGATAGAATGCTCTTAGATTGTAAAAAGGCAGGTTATTTGACACAGGACCTGTTTAGATTCATGCAGGTAGACTATCCCACTGTTCCAGTTATATCTGGCCTACCCAAGATTCATAAAAATAGGTATAAGCCAGAGCTTAGACCCATTGTATCGGGCTCTGGTTGGCTTACGGAGCCCATCTCTATGGTCCTAGATCAAGAATTTAAACAAGCTATTAAATCATCTAGTAGCATTTTATTAGATACGCAGCATCTACTAAAGGAGCTGTATAATAAAGTATCTGTACTCGATTCGGATAGGATTGAATCTTTATTATTTGTATCTATGGATGTAAATTCATTGTTTACATGTATTCCCAATGAGGAGGGATTACAATTTCTACAGGCATATTTAGAGAAGAATACGAGTCTTACTAATGAGAAAATAGAGTTCCTGTTGCTACTAATGGAAACGGTCCTAGAAAATAACATTTTCTTGTATAACCGAGATTGTTATAAGCAAGTAAAAGGGGTCGCCATGGGCACTAGCTGTGCCAACAGCTATGCCAACTTGGTCATGGCGACCTTTGAAGAAAGACACATCATATCAAATAAGAACATCTTATTTTACAAGAGATTCGTAGATGATCTCATCTTTTTATGGGAAGGATCGATCTCTGAGCTATACAATTTTTATAATTATCTTAACTCAAGTAGCTCTTTTCTCAGGTTCACTATGAACCATGACTACAAGAGCATTGAATTTTTGGATGTAGTGCTCTTTAAGGAACAGAAAGAGATTAATACCAAGTTGTACCACAAAGCTTGCTACAGACCTTCATTTTTACACCGAGAGAGTATGCATCACTACCATATTTTTAAAAATATCATTAAGGGCCAGGCGATGCGTGTATCCAGGCTTTCCACTAGAACAGAGGACTTTGATGATGGATTGGCCAATTTACGAGAAGGGCTTTTGATACGTGGTTATACAGAGGAAGATATCCAAAGTACATATATGAGCATGAACAATCTAAGAAAGAATAGAGCAAAACCATATTTTTCTAATGCAGGTGATTCTTTAGATACACCTACTGCAATGAATAATAACAAATATATAGGTTTTGTGGTACCTTTTGGAAATGGCACTAACACCTTACAGTCCTACATAACAAAGCACTGGAATATACTTACAGCAGATAAAGATATAATGAGGCTAGTGGGATCAAACCCCTCTTTTGTGTTCAGTAATTCATTGAATTTAAAAAGATTATTATGTAGAACAGAAATAGTATCTCCTATAGTGAAAACAGGCTTTGAAAGAACACATAAATGTGGGAAATGTCCACAATGTGCCCAAATAGATGAGTCTCACTATTACAAGCATCCTATTACAGGCCATCTATGGACGATACACTGTGACAGCAACTGTAACACCAAGAATTTAGTGTATATAGCCCATTGTGTCCAGTGTTTTTCTTTCTATATAGGAAAAACTAACAGGACACTCAGAGAGAGGATACGAGACCACGGATACTGTCTAGCAAGGAAGCAGGAATATAGTGCTTTAGCCAAGCACACACTGAATGAAGGAGACACACATAGATTTCTGTTTCAGGTACTTCAAGTTATATATCCTAGTGATAGAGTAGGAAACATAGTGAATTGTACCGAGGAAGCGGAATTAAAATGGATTTGCAGGTTAGCTGCACACAGGGAGAAAGGGCTCAATGAGGTGATATCCATTAAGCCACATTTAAAGGCAAGGCCGCTTAGATAATATAGAATCCTATCTTTGATGTTAAAAATGTAATATTGAGAATATTACAGCTTTTAAGTCGTATTTTATATTTGACTAAGTTCATATTTTCACTGTTTTTAATCCTTCTGTATATATATTTCATATATTTTATACATACATGTATATTCTTTATATTTTTTATACCTTCCACACATTATAAGGCTTCCAGTATACATATGTTTATACATATACATATCATTTCATGTTTTAGTTTCAGGTTTATTTTGGTTACATCAATTCATACATTTTTTGTTTTTTGTCAGATGCTATTGACTTCCAGATATATTCACATCTATCTGGACATTTGGATCACTCATACACTTTATCAGGTAATGCTTTCGGTTATTCCTAGCATACACCTAGGTTAGTTACATGACCAGTACATACCATTCGTTATATATATGCATATACGAATGTTTCCTTTATTAACTTTATTGAGTGTACCATTTAGTTAACGTATTTATTTAATATATAGGTATTAGACATAGTTTTTCTACTCTAGCACCTTATATTAAGCACTCGTTATATTGACAAGGTAGAAGCATTTATAAGTTTGTTGATTAGTGTCATTTGTACTGTTGCTTTAAGTTAAACAGTGACGTTCACATCAGGTGATGTTTTTTCATGATTTTAAAACTGTGCGCTGTAAGCGCCTTTTGTTTGTTTATTTGTCTGAAGAAGCGGCCAGTAATTCGGCCGTGAAAGCGCTTACACTAATAAATGATCTTTTGAACCGAAGGGTTGGACTTATCTTTGGTTGCTATCCTCAGCTGGTTCAGCTTGCGAATTACAGCTAGTTGCTGCTATCGTTTGGATTATCTTTGGAATATATCTTTTGGCGTTTGTGCTTAGTGAGTTTTTCACTCACGCTCCTTGGCATCTCTCGGTGGTTTGGTATATATATATATATATATATATATATATATATATATATATATATATAAAATAAAAAAAAGGATTGTGTCTAGATCTAGGGATGGCATTGCCCACCTTTACTCAACTCTCATTAGGCCAATAATCGAATATGATGCCTCCTTTGGCACGTATCTGTCCAGACGCATGCAACAACTGGAATGCCCACAGAGAAGTAACATGTCCTTCATGAACTGGCTCAAACCCATGTCAGTATTCTCTGTACCGTGCACACTGCTAAGAAGTGACTCATGTCTGGCATACAAGGTATCCTCCAGCTAGTTTCTGATGGATTTACTGCACATCAGCGAGGCTTCTGAAATACTTTGTCTCGGTATCTAAATCTCTTCTGCAATATCAACTGAATGGTTTGGAGGGACAATTACATCTCGCAGATGATGCTGTTGCTATGGAACAGACTCACCATTCACGTAAAACAAAGTCCATCCCTGTTCAAATGCAAAAGTAACTTAGATAGATGGAAGGGATGCAGAAAATTTGCCCCAGGATTGCCACCTATGCTTATACTACTAATGGACGGAAGCAAATCTTAAATGCTTCATCCCATGCATGTTTCCCATCACACTATCTATTATCTATTGTATAATCCCAATTATGGACCATGGGATGGGTGAGGCCAGTCTATAACCAAATGGAATAGCTTATTTCAGGAACAAAAAAGGAAATTGGCTATGCTTAAAATGACCTGCTAGGGCAACTACCTTAGTACTCATGAACATATACTTCTTCTTCTTTCAGCTGCTCCCATTAGGGGTCGCCCCAGCGGATCAACTGTTTCCATTTCTTCCTGTACTCTGCATCTTGCTCTGTCACACCAACCACCTGCATGTCTTCTCTCACCACATCCATAAACATTATCTTAGGCCTTCCTCTTTTTCTGTTACCTGACAGCTTCATCCTTAGCATCTTTTTCCCAATATAATCTGCATCCCTCCTCAGCACATGTCCAAACCAACGTAATCTTGCCTCTCTGGCTTTGTCTCCAAACCTTCCAACCTGGGCTGACCCTCTAATATACTTATTCCTAATCCTGTCCATCCTCGTCACATCCAGTGCAAATCTTAACATCTTCAACTCTGCCACGTCAAGCTCTGACTCCTGCCTTTTTGTCAATGCCACTGTCTCCAACTCATATAACATAGCTGGTCTCACTACCCTCTTGTAAACCTTCCCTTTCGCTCTTACTGGTACTCGTCTGTCACAAATCACTCCTGACACTCTTCTCCACCCACTCCATCCTGCCTGTACTCTCTTCTTCACCTCTCTTCCACACTCACCATTACTCTGAACTGTTGATCCCAAGTATTTAAACTCATCCACCTTTGCCAACTCTACTCCCTGCATCCTCACCATTCCTCTATCCTCCCTCTCATTCACACACATATATTCTGTCTTAATCCTGCTGACCTTCATTCCTCTTTTCTCTAGAGCATATCTCCACCTCTCCAGGGTCTCCTCCACCTGTTCCCTACTCTCACTACAGATCACAATGTAATCTGCAAACATCATAGTCCACGGGGACTCCTGTCTGATCTCGTCTGTCAACCTGTCCATCACCATTGCAAATAAGAAAAGGCTCAGAGCTGATTCTTGATGTAATCTCACCTCCACCTTAAACGCATCTGTCACTCCCACCGCAGACCTCACTGCTGTCACACTACCCTCGTGCATATCCTGTACCACTCTTACATACTTCTCTGACACTCCCGACTTCCTCATACAATACCACAACTCCTCTCTAGGCACCCTGTCATATGCTTTCTTAAGTCCACAAAGACACAATGTAATTCCTTCTGACATTCTCTGTACTTCTCCATCAACACTCTCAGAGCAAACATTGCCTATGTAGTGCTCTTTCGTGGCATGAAACCATACTGCTGATCACTAATCATCCCCTCCCTTCTTAACCCTAACTTCCACTACTCTTTCCCATAATGTCATGCTGTGACTGATCAGTTTTATCCCTCTGTAGTTACTACAGCTCTGCACATCACCCTTATTCTTAAAAATCGGTACCAAAACACTTTTTCTCCATTCCTCAGGCATCCTCTCACTTTCCAAGATTTCATTAAACAATCTAGTTAAAAACTCCACTGCCATTTCACCTAAACACCTCCATGCTTGAACAGGTTTGTCATCTGGGCCAACAGCCTTTCTATTCTTCACCCTCTTCATAGCTGTCCTTACTTCCTCCTTGCTAATCCACGGCACTTCCTGATTCACTATCTGCACATCATCCAACTTTCTCTCCTTCTCATTCTCTTCATTCATCAGCCCCTCAAAGTACTCTTTCCATCTGCTCAACACACTCTCCTTGCTTGTGAGTATGTTTCTCTCATTTTCCTTTATCACCCTTACCTGCTTCACATATTTACTAGCTCGGTCCCTCTGTCTAGCCAATCGGTACAGGTCCTTTTCTCCCTCCTTAGTGTCCAACCTTTCATACAACTCTTCATATGCCTTATCCTTAGCCTTCACCACCTCTCTCTTTGCCAGGCACTTCATCTCCTTATACTCTTGTCAATTTTCTTCATCCTTCTGACAACCCCACTTCTTCTTCGCCAACCTCTTTCTCTGTATAATCTCCTGTACTTCTTCATTCCACCACCAGGTCTCCTTGTTCTCCTTCCTCTTTCCAGATGTCACACCAAGCACCTTTCTAGCCATCTCTCTTACTAGCTCAGCTGTAGTTACCCAGCTATTCGGTAAGTCTTCACTGCCACCCTCTTAACTCTTCCCTGAACGCCACCTCACAATTACCCTTTTTTAATTTCCAACATTTGATCCTTGGTGCTGCCTTCACACTCATCCTCCGCTTCTTGATCACCAATGTCATCCTACAAACCACCATCCTATGCTGCCTAACTACACTTTCCCCTGCCACCACTTTACAGTCTCCAATCTCTTTCAGACTGGCCCTTATACATAAGATATAATCCATCTGTGTGCACCTTTCTCTACTCTTGTATCTCACCCTATGCTCCTCCCTCTTGTTAAAATATGTATTCATCACAGCCATGTCCATCGCAAAATCCACTACCATCTGACCTTCTGCATTCCTTTGCTTAACACCATACCTACCCATCACTTCCTCACCACCATAGTATAGTACTAGAGGGGAATTTGACAATAATACCACATTTACAGTCATCTGCAAACTAAGTTAACCAAAGGTCCTACTTCCCACTTTGGAGATAAGAGATATAAATACTAAGAAGGACTGGTCACACTACTGAGCCCTTGTAGGTACCACTAGGTACTTTTATATTTACAGATAAAGTTCCTAGCAGTATGGATGTATGCTCTGTCTTTTAGCCTAGTTAGTATACACCTCGCCAAGTACTTTGAAATGTTCAGCTTAAAATCAGAAAGTGTCTATGTGGTATTTACAAAAGTGGAGGTGCCAGATTTATAATAATATAACTCTATAGACATTATTAATAATGCATGCATATAATATAATGACCAACATACTAAAAAACCCAAACAACAATGGAAACATTACATACATTTTTTTTTCTACTGGCAGGACACATGACCACTTCAAAAACTCAATTGCATCCAGTGCTGGTGTTGTTGTTAAAGAGGATAAGAACTCTATCACCAATATTTGGGATGCATGGCTAGGCTTAACCTTGTGGTCATTAGCCTAGTAAACACCTTTGAACCTATAATCTTCAAGTTTTCAAAGTTCATTCTGTTTACAATCTAATGCTTAGTTTAATGTCTCCAAGTCTTTTTGGTTTCTAATACAATGACAGGGATAGACCCCATTCCTAATCAAAGTATAATTAAAGTTTGTGTAATTAGTATTATTTCAATCTTTGATGTTAGCCAAAAGTGTTACTTGCAGCACATTCAATGTACTCAAAACTGATGACCCCTGCAATTCATATGGAGTTAAATGTGTCTGTAGCATATCTAAATAAGACTGCAAATTCTTTCTCATGAGACCCGTTGCTCCTACTACTATTGAAGTGTCTGGGTATCCTCCTTCCACATTGCCCTATTTTCTGCCTGCAAATCCTGGTATTTAATGCCTTTGTCTCTCTCTGTATGTAAGAGATTGTAATCAATGGGTGTAGACATTTCAGTGATCAATGCTACTACTTCTGTCTTCTTTTTATAGCCAGCTATATCTGGTATTCTCACATTTTAAACTGTTTGTAATGGGTGATCGCATGTGATATAAACATCATCATTCTGTATAATGCTTTGTGACTTATTTGTAAAATGCTTTGCAGCTACTTCAGTACTGTAATGTTTGCATAATCCATAATGTAACAGTCTTGCCACATTATTATGCAGTCCTCTGCAATTAGTGTATCAGACCCAGCAACAAGATGTGTGACTGCTTCCAGTTCTGTTTTACAGAACCTGCATTTCTCTGTTTCTCCCACATGCTCAAGGGACTTTGTAAAACAACATGTAGGCAGTCTGCTATCCTGGGCCAGAAAAATTAGCTTTTTATCTTTTTTTTTTTTTTTAAAGAAGAAACTTCTTTCTTAAATTATCATGTATGACATAGGCCATATTACATTTATATAAATGACAATAAACCATAGTGATACAATCTCAGTTGTAAACATTATACATTCCAAACTGTGCCAACACAACTATAGCTGCAAACATGCATCAATTTTAACGGGTCCCCATGAGATGGTCGAGCTTTTAAAAGCTTGACTTTTATATGGCTGAGACCATATGTTTGAGCTTTTAAAGGTTCAAACAGTCTGAATGGAGCTGTACATAGAGTGCAGAATGGGAAGATTTCCCTTTACCGCAATGTAGTGTGATCTCGGAGTTGGTATATTTAAATAGCAGGGGTGTGGGGGTGTGGGGGGCTTGCCCCTCTGCAAGCACTGTTTAGTTTTTTATTTCTTTTTTGTTTGTTTTATTCACATTGTCGAACATTCAAATGTTCAGTCATATGGTCTCGGACATGTGAAAGTCAAACATTTGGATGTTCGATTAGGTGAAGTAGACCCCCTTTAACATATACAGTTATTGTCAGTAAACCATTACATAGCTCATTCAAATCCTGCCTTCTTTTAAACCTCGTTCCTCCTCTGCATGTATTGATCCTACAGTTCCCATTTTTTCCTATGTAATTTGCTCCTACCCTTTTCTAAAGAT
Organism: Protopterus annectens; assembly: GCF_019279795.1. Lineage (NCBI taxonomy): Eukaryota > Metazoa > Chordata > Ceratodontiformes > Protopteridae > Protopterus > Protopterus annectens. The sequence continues at coordinate 1,013,568,949 of NC_056739.1, read as the reverse complement.
CCCAGTTCTAGTTGTTATAACTGTGTTACTATCTTCACTACTTCTAGGAAAGTTGGTTTAGACTTTAATTTCCATTTTCTAGTAATTGCTTTTTTGGCAGCCATCATAATTAGACTCAGCAAGGCCTTACTATGTCTAGGCAGTTCGACCTCCAAACATTTGCTGTCTACTTGAGAAAAAAATTCTTTGAAGTCTGTTTGGGGTATAAAAATACCTATGTAAGAACTTTATTAGCCTTTCATCTTTTGGTTTAAATTCACCTCTTTTTAACTATTCCTGCATCAGATCCTGATCAACAAGAGGTTGTTCCCGGAGTTTTCTATACTTGCAATTATATTCATGCCTTTTCCACATTTCTTGTATTCTCATATAATCCTTCTTCATATAGTCATTTGTTTTTTGGCACATTCAGTTGCTGTCTGATTTTTATCTACTACTAGTTTGGTTTTGTTTCTGCTTGACATCAATATGCTTCTGTTAAACTAAGCAAGGAAGTCATCTTAGACTTGTTCTCCTCATGTTTCAAAACTTTCACTTTGCTTGGATCTGATGAGGTCTTCACATATGCATGCAGTCCTATGATTGCAGATCAATACATGTAATTAGTTTCGATAAGGCCCACACCTCCTTCAGAATGTGAAATATAGAGGGGGCGTGGCCAAGGATGAACACAGGATAGCAGCAGATTTCTTCAGCTCCACCAATTTCATTACATTGACAGGAATTAATTACTTTGAAAAATTAATTCTTGAAGTAATTTTCTTTCTAAATATGTTTGTTTTATATAGTTCTTGAACTATATCTAAAAAAGAAAGGAAATCTTAATAATATTCCTGTCAGAAATTACTTTGGAAATTTTCCTGTCAGTTTATCAGTCTGAAATGAGTTCCAGTAAGACAAATTCTCAAGACTCCAGCATCAAGAAAGAACTTCAGTCTCTGATAATTATAGTCCAGCAACTTACTGCTAAGATGGATAAAATTGATACTAAAATAGACACTTTCATAGAAAAAACTACAAAACAAATAGACTTGTTACATATGGACCTGCAACAACAGAAGATCCAGATGACAGGCATAGAAGAAGCTGTGAATGACATGGAAAATAGAATACAAGAACAGGAAATCAACATTGAGTTTCTGCTGAAACAAAATACACATTTACAAACAAAGCTGGATGACCTGGAAAATAGATCTAGGTGCAATAACATTAGGATTTTTGGACTGCCAGAAAATATTGAAGGTAACAATATTACTTCTTTTTAACAACATGGCTCCCTAAAACTTAGATTTACCAGAAGCATTCTCTTTGGTATCGAAAGAGCACATAGATCTATAGCTAATACTAACTCTAACAAAACTATCCTAGATCAGTTATAGTTAGATTTCTATCATCTTTGATAAAGAGATGGTTCTTAAATCTGCTTGGGCTAAAGCTCCTGTTAAGATTAATGAAACAACTGTGCGTTTTGACAATGACTATTCTTCCATGGTATTAGCTAAAAGAAAAGTTTTTCTGCCATTAATAAGGGAGCTTAAAAAAGCACAGTTTAAAACATACCTTCTGTTTCCTGCCAAGCTTAAAATCTTCCTTCCTGATGGTCCTAAAATTTTCGATGACTTAGACTCTGCTTTACTGTTTATCGGAAAAAATAGAAGAAATGCAATGGGCTAGTCCTTCGTTAAAGAGACTGGCAACTGAAACTTCGTGGAAGACTTCAGAGAAGAAAAAGAGACTAAAAAACAAATGATTTTACTATGTTTTTTTTTCTCTCTCATCATTTTATTTTATTATTAATCTTTTTAAATATAGTTCCTGCATTTCCAAGAAGCAACAAATATTTTGAAAAAGATTTAATCAAAGTTATTCTCTGTGTGCAAAGAAATGTTTTGTTTCATAACTAGTCAAAATATCTGGAGATTTAATGGCAAGCTGTGATTTAACTTGTTTCTCTTTCTGAAGAGGAAAAATAAGGTCAGTAATTTGATACATGTTTTTTCCTTTAAAAGTTTATATGTTCTTCAAATGCTATTCCTAATTATACTTTCTTGATTACACAGCTTATGCTTGTTTGTAAATAATCTGTCATGCTTTAACCAATAATAATTAGAACTAAATAATAGTAAATAATATGTTTTATTTTTAACTCTATTAATATAAACAGTAAGTAACATTCTATTGTATATACTTCTTATAGCTTTCTCTTACATTTTTTATTTCTGCCTTACACCCTTTTACTTTCTACTCTCTTTTCT